>NW_028154082.1:0-25307 GCF_964211835.1 Anser anser | reverse complement strand
GTGCAAAAACCCATCTTTCCTGTACACTCACTTCAAGCACTATTATAATAAATTGGAACTCATGTTGTTGTCATATTTTTTTGAAATAATGCCAAACATGAAAACATCACATTTTATGCACTGTTATCATCTATAATCATGCATTCGTTATTGATTAACATTATTTTGCTATTTGCTATTATCAAGCAGCCATGACCAATATGTTTAGAGTGAAACAACAGATACCGAGAATTTGACATCTACACCATACATGTTGCAAGGTACTTAATTTCCTACTAATTCCAGTCTGCTCTGATTGACTAGAAGACCATTCTTGGCTGGAGTGAATTAGGTACATTCCTACAACATATCTTTGAAAAGAAGCTCAAGAAACTCAGTTAGTGCATGCCAAGGCTCCTCTAAGATGTTAACTAAAGCACAGCAACTGGGGACAACTGTTCTCTTCAGAAATCAGTCCTGATCAGAGCTAAAATGCTAACACAGAGGTACCAGCTGATGTCCACAGAGTGGGTCAGAAAACACTCTGAGTTGTTCTATGTGGGGCATTTGCTTAATATGCAAAGAAGGGTTGCTATCATTCAATTAATTTTAATTATTTTATTTTTTTCTCCAAGTTTCACCTATACAGCTGTAATCTTACTCTTAAACAAAGCATAATTTTCTCCCCAAAATTTAAGTTAGGGAAGGTTGAATAACTTCTAGGTTAGGAAAAAGTGATGAAAATATTTTTATGATGTAAGAGATTTTAAGATATTTTACAGCTCTAGCACCTCTGCAAAAGGTAATGGAAACTTGAAATTTGGCAGGAGTATTATTCCTGTACTGGAAATTGGCTTTGTTCAGCATACAACTTAACTGTACCCCTTTATGCATCGACTTTAAGAAATATATTTTACTTACACGATCACAAAGTATTTTTCTCTTCCACAAGAAAACACTGTCTCACCCACTCTATGGCAGAACTGCCTCATTTTCTGTAAAAATGGACTGTTGCTTAATTTCCAGGTGGGGAGTCTAAGGAAATGGAAAGATACATCTGAGAATTGGATTAAAAATGGAAAGACCTGGGCTCCGTTTCTTTTTCAGGCATCCCACCCAACCTTAGACGAGTCAGTTACAGGTGGCTCTGGGTAACTCTGCCAGATGTATCAATGGCTAACGTGAGGACCAGGAGGAAGGTTGGATGAGGGGTGCCCTCATGGTACTCAGCCCCTTCCTCAGCCAGCAGTGTGCACCAGCTGGAGCCACTGCTGTCTCCATAACCTTGTCAGGCTTTGTGAAGCTAAACTCATTCCAGTTTGCGTGGTGCTGGGGATGTGTGGGCAGCCTTTAAAGGGCTTTTTATTGAAGACAGACTCTGGTTAGTGAGCACATATCATGCTCTAAACAGTGAAAAGAAAATGAGGAAATGTCCTTTAATAAAACATCCTCTGTGTGCAATTGTCATAGCCAAGATTTGCAAAAGCACCTGTACATCCATCTGCACAAAGATAAAGTAGCACTTTATTTGTATTTGTAACACTGCAAACCTGCATCAGAGACATCTGTGAGATAGACTATTATTCTAGGACTATCTTGTACTTCAGGGAATAAGGGCAAAAGCTCTGTTTTGAAAGCAGCAGAAATTTGCCCGTTTCAGTGGTTGCATCATCACAGCTGCTTTGGAAAAACATTGATTTCCCTAATCAACCCAATTGCATCAGTATCAGGCAGAAAAAGATCAGGGGCTTCCATGTTACCAGATCACACTCAGAGGACGGCTCCTTCCCCTCTAGCACTGCTAATACATCCTGGTTATTCCCTGAAGGATCCTGACATAAAACTTCCTTTCCTGAACAGGGCAAAACAGCTGTCCTGAATGTGATATCTGATGGGTGACTGTTGTGTTTCTTGAGTCCTGTGATGTTGTGTGTCACAATGCAGAAGTGCCTTGATGGATCTACGGTTTGATTTTTGAAAGTGCTGTGCCTGCCCACGTCCTTTCTACAGTCCGTTGTGTGGAGACCTTTCTGCCATAGGTGGGAGCAAAGGACCAACCAAATATTCATGGCCTTTATATGCCACATTTTGCAGTGTAGTTACATTTTTGTTTAATAAGACAAAAACCCTCTGGAAATTAGAAATGTGTAGGTGGGAAGGGATCTCTGGAAGTCTGTAGTCCACCATCCTACATAAAGTTTAGGATGCTCAGGACCTTGTGTCTCACTGTTTCATGTACGTCCAAGGATGGAGGCTCCACAGTCTCTCCGAGCATCTGGACCAGTGTCTGACCATCCTTACAGTAAATAATTTTTTCTTTACATCTAATGAGAATTTCTCATGTTCCAGCTTCACTTCTGGACATTTAATTTAATATCAATATCATTTTATACCTTCATGAGGGATAATTAAAATGAGCTTGATATTTTTAACAGGTCTCAAAAACTCATAACCATCTTAAATAAATGCCACTTGTGGTAGCAAATTGAAGAGCCTCTAGAAGATAGTCATGGAGATAGATGGTATCCTTTGTCCCTGGAAGATTTCAAGTGATATGTGATGCATACGGTAAGTACAGAATGCGAAACTTGTGCAGAGGATGTGAAAGTTCAAGGCCACCCGCCAAATCAGACTTTGGGAGGGCATTAATCAAAATGTAAATCCAGTTCTTAAAACTAAAGCAGTTTAAGTTTTGAACCTGTGAAGTTTGGTGTCCTAATGTGCCAACTAAACTGCCCCTTTTGAAGTTTGTGACATTCCTTCATCACCAGAATAAATTTCCTGTAAAACCCATCTCCTTCCCACCTCGCTGAGCACATATTCCAGGTGGAGTTGACTTTTTTGAGTCAAATGCCACAGACAAACATAGAGAGCAGGATGGTCACATTTGAAAAGGGAAGAAACCAATTTTATACAGAGCAGGTGGAAACCAGATGGACTTAAATCTGGGGTGAAAAGAAGCAGAAGTGTCTTGACAATTGAAAATGATCGTTTCCATCAGGTTACACAGCTCTGTATTTCCTAGACCACATACCTGGACTTAATTAAGTTTCTCCAAGAAGAATGTTGCCTTTTCTATTCTAATTAAAAAAAATAAAAAAAGAAAAAGAAAAAAAATGGAAATAAAGTACCCTATTTTTTTCTTAGAAGTGATTGGAAAATTTATAGATTTCCTAAGATTCTTGTTTAAAACCTGAGTGTTCATTGATATGTGATTTGTGCCTTATAGAAGAGTAGGAGCTCTGGGGTAGTGTAAAAATTTTTGTTTTTAGAAGGTATTTTTTTTTCCTAAGTGACCTGAAGTGAAGGTATTTTTGAAGCATGCTCTGAAATCTGGTGACATTGGAGATACTCTTGTTCCCAAGGTGACAGTCCTGGCCAAAAAAAAAAAAAAAGACTTTTTTTGACATTTGCATGACTGTTCAGTAGCACCTCAGGGGGCCAGGGCTTGGTCTCCGAGGGGCACAGGGACATGGGGACCCCCATGCATGAGGAACCTCTGTGCCACGGAGGGCTGGCTGGCCATTTGGGTGAGCAGCTCCGAGCAGAGCACTGAGTGAGGTGCTGAGCCTGGTGGCAAGTGTGGTGGGCATGGGCTGGCTGAGGAGCAGGTGGGATGCTGCCCCCCCCACACACACACACAGTATGCCTTCTGCCCAAAGGAAATAAAACCTGTCCCAGGGCAGGAGGGGGACAGAGGACTTCAAAACTGCCCTTTAGATTTCTTCTGCGTGTGCCAAAACCTGGGAAAGCCAACTACCCTAATGTGGTTGCAGCTTCCCTCCTTCTATCTGAAGTGACACTGGAAGATAACCTGATTTATTGCAGAAGTTACCTTAAGTGCCTACTGTTGTTATTCTGTCTGGTCAATGGGGGAAGAGCAACAGAGATGAAGGTGGACAGGGGGATGGGACTGACTGACCTTTGGGGCAGAAAGAGGGCAAAAGTGACTGCGGAGGCAAAGATGTTTAAGGAATGCTTGAGGGTTTGAAAGACCTTTGCTGAAATAAGCATACAGTCAGTCACTCTGCACATCTGCAATCAGGCACTTTGGATTTTAAGAGATCCAGGAGGACTGTCTTGTTGCCCATCCTCAGGATGAAATAGTAACAGTCTGTAGTCCATAAACAAGGGGTTCCTGGTATCTTATTAGTTGAGGGTCTGTTGTCATTTTTAATCTTAAGTTTGAAATACTTGAAAAGAACAGCCTCAGATTAATAAAAGTTTAACACTGAGAATCATCCTTATAAAGAAATGCGCTTATATTGCATTTTTGGAGAGATCCACAGGAATGATGTGACTGAAGCTCCTGGAGGGAACTCTGCCACATGCAAGTGTCCCATTCCACCCTGCAAATGTGGAAGAGAGGGCAGAGGGGAGACAAGGGGGAGAGACAGATAGAGACAGAGGAAATGCAGAGTTAATGCTAAAGCTCCATAACTAACACTTTGAAAGATCATATTTCACTTGCTGTTGTGGATTCAAACAGTTTAACTCTGTGACCCAAGGAACCACCACCAGTACTGTAAAGAGTAGGGAAAAAAAAAAAAAGAAAAAAGAAAAAAAAAAAAAAAGCTTCACTGGCAAAATGCTGGGAAAAAAATGACAGGAAAAAAAAAAAAAGAGGGCATAACTGTAAAAAATAAAGGAATTAAAACTAGCTGGAGAGGATAAGCTGTGTATTTCTCTTTTTGACTTAAGATGTTAAGATGATTGTTTTTATTATTGAACTTGTATGGTAGGTTCGCCCAGGAAAACATTTTAGCCCAAGGAAATCAGCAAGCAGCACTAATCAAGATACTGTGCAGCGTTACTTTATCTGGGCTACATGGCAAAAGGTGCAAATGCTGGGTATACTTTGGAGCTGGACCACCCATGGGGAGAGAGCAACAGATGTTCTGTGATTACACATAACAAATATTTATATTCCTGGCACCCTTTATTCCTTGCTAAAACCTATACCTTTATTACGTGCATGACTGACTTTCTGCTAAATATGAAATGAGGACACACTCTCTCATTCAACTATACAAAGGAGGTTATAAGACACATAACCTGGTAGAGCTGTGGCTTCTCAGTGATTATTCATTTAGCAAAAGTAATGAAGCTTTTGCAAAAATCCGATCAAAACACAGTTGGTAAATTTGACAGAATCTTCTGTTACTAGTGTGTTTCCTTATATATGTGGGACTGAAGCTGACTCATATCTTCCAGAGAAAAATGAGAATTTCTTGTTCTACCAGTAACATAAGGAATTAAATAGATGAACATATCTTATCTTGGATTTGGAGATTAACATAAGCTCTTGGCTTTGATTTGTTCAAAAGTGTATCTAGCCTTTATAACTAATTGTAGAAAAAATATTGAAGATACATCTCCCTTTTTTGCTCAAAAACTACCAAGTAAATTAAGAGAATCTAAAAGCATGAGCAGTTTTAGAAGTAACCTCATGTTTTTTTGCTGCCGTCAGCAGCCTTTCGTGCCTTTTGAACTCTGGTTCAGAATAATAATCCTGAGAATTAACTGAAACTTATCTAAGTTCCATCATGGAGCACAGATGACAAGCTTTTGATATTAATTCTGTAATATGATGAATTATATAAATACATATGGTCTTGCTTTTTTCTTCAGCGTTCTTTCATCACTCTCCATAAAAGTTATCTTGTCACGATTGTGACAATGACTAATTTGTTCTACAGAAAATATGTCTTTCCTCTTCCCACATTACTTATGAGATACTAGCCTATTAGTAACTGGTGGATATTTTTAGTAATTTACAAAATATATTAAGATCAAATGTTTCCTACTTGCTTTTTTCTTACTTGTAAATATATTACATTTTTGTAGATTCCTCTGTAGTTTTTGTTTGGATCACTGTTGATCACTGTTTGGTTGGTAGTGTTATTTCTGCTTATTGATTAAATGAACTTTCAGAAAGCATTGAAGGCCTTTCAGAGAGCATTGAGCCTATTAATTCTGTTTTCTGGAAACAAATGTTCCCATGGGTGAATAATATTATTACATTTTCTCCTTGTTTGGCAGCTCTTACAAATGATATTCTGAATTCATACAAGCTTTTTCAGCCTGTGAATAAATTTAAATTCCTACTGCTCAGGCAAAATGAAAGGTTTTTTTTGTTTGTTTGTTGGTTGGTCAGTATTTTTTTTTCATTTAGAAGAATGTGTGTAAAAACAAATACACAAACCCTTCTATATTTTTCTTGCCTTAACTGATAGAGTATCATCCACTGGGAATCTATCTTTTAATGATGACTGCGTTGTTAAAGGATGGTTACTAAAGGAAAAATAAAAAAAAAAATAAAGAAAGAAAGAAATGAGAGAAATGATACAACTGGAAGATTCCTTCTTTAGTTGAGAACCTGCATATGTGCCGTAAGTATACTTTTTGGGAGGACATGTGGTAGTTAAAAGAACAGAAATGACCCCTTGCTAAGATCAAAAAATCTCAAATGGGTAACATTATCTATGTTTGTGTACATTCTCCACATTTTTATATTTCTTTTCAACTTTCAAAGAGAAAAGAAGTAACAAGAAAATGATAATCTAACTGCACAGAAAAGATGAGTTAGAAAAAAAAAAAAAAAAGAGCCTAATAGGCAGAGTGGGGCTGGAGGGGACAGAAGAGAAGAAAAAGTACAGAAGAATGAAACACTTGAACTGCTACCAAAAAATAAAAGAGAAAGAGAGAGGAAAAGATGCTAAAACTTCATTTATTCCCCAGCACCTTCTCCCAGAAGGAAAGGAATACAAAATCTTCATCTTACCCTTGCCCAGCTGCATTCAAAGCTTGAAGCCGCCACTCAAGAATGTGAAACACAGCCTTATTCCTTCGTGGTCACACAGTTCAGACTGTGATCAAAGGGTAAATGATTCTTCCAGGAATCATATTAACTCTGCCTTTCTCTCATTTACAAATCTGCTGCTGCAGACTTTCTTTCCTCCTAGGATTAAGCAGTTCTTTAGACACAAGAGCCTGAGGTAGGACCTCTAGTTCTCTTCTTGTTTTAAAAGAAAGAAATGCAGTTATTTGGCAACAGATTATTTTTTTTAAGAAAAAAAAAAAAAAAAGACAAAACTTTGGAATGGGTTTGGATCTTTAAAACAAAACAGAACTTAAGGACCTTCCTAAAAGGCTGTTGGTTGCTGCACTTTTACTAAGCTTGGTCTTACTTGCTCTTTGCAAGGAACCTCAAATTATTTTACAAATACCAGAGTAACTACTTTTTTTTGCTGATTTTCTAGGAAAATACAAAGAGGAAGCACATCTCTTGTATTTCAAAGTTTTTCATGTTCTGTAAAATGTATTTTAAATGTGGTTATTCTTGGAATCCTCATCTCTGGAGGTATCTAAGAGACACGCGGATGTGGCACTAGAGGTCATAGATTAGTGATAGGACTAGGTTAGGTTGGTGGTTGGACTTGGCGATTGTGAAGGTCTTTTCCAACCTGAATGATCCTATGATTATAAGATTTTTATAGAAAAGTACTATGGGACACTGCTGCCCTTGCCATCTAAAGGACAGATGACAGGAATACCCTCTCTTTTTCAGTAAGAGCCCTGATGACTGCTGTTATTAAATGCTACTTGTTTTCATTTGGTGGCTGTCAGTCTGGCAGAAAACTCTGCAGCCTGCTGCTGGGGCTGGCATATAAATTGTGAATGTGTTCCTCAGGTGAATGTGAGGAGATGTGTCATCATAAACTGATGGCTGGCTGATGGAAGAAAGAGAATCAAAAATATATTTTTATTTATTTATTTATTTATTGTTTCTGGAATCTCCTGTAATTCTCTGAGATTACCCAAGGGATTCTCACCTCTTGTGCGGCTGAATGAATCTCTCCTAACAAAAATGATTGTTCTTCAAATCCCCTCCAAACACATGGCCGAATATTTAGGCAGTTGTTCTCTTGTTAGTATACATGAAACCTCATGAATTTCATGATGGATCATCTCCCCGGCAGCTTGGAGTCCATGGCTACATATTTGTTGATACAGCCAGTTGAGATCTAAGCTCTTTAATTTGCAATTGTAATATGTAATTTTCTAGAAATAAAATGCAATTCAGTCTCAGGACATTCAGAATCACTCAATTCTAATCTATAATGTCAGCAAGCCCATTTCACTGACATTATTGTTTTGACACTGAGTGTAATAGAAATGATTAAGCCAGGAAGAGAGCAGCACTTACTTGACTGCTGTCAGCTACTGAACCACAATAGCCCAGCACACAGACTCTATTCAGCTGATGAAACGTGAAACTTGATATGCTGCTGTGAAATGTTAGTAACCACAATGCTATATTTCAATCCCTACTTGATTTTATAAATGTTTAGTCTCACTCCGTTAGACCCAGCTTCATACAAAAGCAATTCCTGTTTCACAACTGGGAGAAATAGCAACCAAACTTCTTCCTTTTAAATTTGCTGTATCCAGGCATGTGTCAAGACCTTTTTTATTATTTTTTCAAATGGAAGAATGTATTCAGATGGGGGATGAAAATGGAAAGGATACGAACAATAGTAGCCCTTGTGACTTTAATGTGAAGATTAAGATTCATGATGGTAGAAATGTAATGGGATAGAAATATATATCATGGCCCTTCCAGCCTTCCAGCAGAATGTATACTTTGTTCTGAAATAATTTGTTATTGCTCAGCTCGGGGATGCAGGCATTTGAACTGAGTACTAAAGTGGGTATTTCTTCAAAATAGGTGTTTGCTTTCCTTTACATTTTATATAATTTTATGTCATTATGCTGTCAAGTGTCCTATGGTATGAGGCTAAAAAATTGGGCACAGACAAGGCAGTGTAATGTTATAAGTAAATAACTCTGTCTCTCCTTTGTGTCTGAAGTGAAAACTCCCTTTTCCTCTTGGCTATGTGCATAGAAGATCCATAGTGTTCCTTCAAGATATTTCAAATTACAGTTATAAGCAGTCTAAACATTTTGTTTCTGATTTTATATTTCAAAATAGACTGCTCAGTTGTTCAGAAAGAATTATTCCCACATCACCTAAGGCACTGCAGAATAAATATTTTATTCAGAGAATCCAAATTTGATCAGAAATTTGGAAAGGATAGGTGACAATGAAACGTAGGACAGCCTAAGAGAGAGATCTGACTCAGAAGGTACTGAGAGTCCCCGGGAGCAGGGGGAGTTGAGGTCTGTCCCCAGTGGAGGTAGGTGGCTTCTAACACTCTCTGCGGATCTGTTCTTGCCATCATGCTGCCCTGTAGTGCTGCTCTTCTTCTACTACTTCTTCTCAAAAGGATCTGACTTTGTATAAGGAAGAAGCAAAAGTGGGAAAATGAAAAGAGTACTTGCAAAACTTTCAGCAGAGCAGAAGCCCTCAGGTTTCTTATAAAGCAATTATATGGTAACATAAATGGCTTTATAAGTTTACCATTTAAATAAAATATCACCTAAGGGAAGAGCCTGATTTCTTTTACTGCTGTGTAAATAGAGAATATGTTTGCATTACTTATATCATGTATATAACAACTCCTATGGCTGTTGTCTCTCCATGTACTGTAATATGTTCAATGTTACAAATACCTGATGGCTTTCTTCCTGATGAGAGTGTGAGCATTTCCTACAGACATGCTATGTGTCATGAAAAAGAGAGGTGTTGTGCACTTTGAAGGAACTTGAACCCTTCTAAGCTTTCTCATCTTCCTGTGTAGTCAGCCAAACAGCTGAAACACTGACCCAGGAGAGAACACGCTTAAGTTCTTATCTTTTAGTTTGTGGTGCAATTTTAGCATTATTTGAGCAGCAATGTCCTAGACATGGGAGAACTTTATCATACACTTAGTATATTTAGAGAGAGAAAAAACTCTGGACTGAACTGGAAATGGTGTAGTAGTGCAAATAATATATTGTTTATTTGTATCAGTAATAGAAAGGGAGGCATACATGCAAATGTGCAGTAAACTAAAATGATTATATGTCCTGGGATACATTAATTGTCATAATTCATGTGCCAAAGAAAGTAGAAAAAATGGCAAAGCAGGGAAGCAGCATGAATGGGAGATGAGTTCATGTTTTGGAGCCGGAAATTTTGGTTCCATTGCTGGCTATTGCTATAATTTTTGGTGTACCAATACTAAATCACTTAATTAGCCCTTCTGTAAATGGTCATGCTCCTATGCAATTTCCAGGCTGCGATGAAACTAAAGGAAATAACAATTACAACTGGGGATATAAGTTCTTCATATGGAAGCTCACTGCGCAGAAGACCTCTCCTTCCACGGCAAGTGGTTGTAGCAGACTGTAAGACAGCGGGACTTCCACCTGAGGAGGGACGTGCAGATGGGCCAGCGGGTCCATGTGCGTGCCATGGCGGTGATGTGGTATGTCCTGCCATGAGACCAGCCTCTGCCTGACTTTGCTCCTGTGTCACTGCCCAACCCGAGCAGAGAAGGGAGGGCTCAATCAGGAAAGGGGCTGACATGAGCTGGGGAGGAGACCGGTTCTTCTTCCCTCATCTTGCAGTAATTTTTGAGGTTTAAAAATACAGATCCTGTTCCAAATGCACCTCGGTTTAAAAAAGAAAACAAGCTGCTGAACTGCTTGCTTATGAAAACAATCAGAAACGGTGAAATGTTTTACTTTTATACATGCAGCATGTTTAGGTTTTGCTTTTTAAACTATTTCAAATTTTGGAAATATTTTATGCATTTTCTTATTGTAAGCTAACTCATATACAACAACTTATTCTGAATGAAAATGAGGAACATTTCCTGTGCCAGGAATAGCTGCAAGAAGGCTGTTACACTCTCTGTCAGTGGCCGGTGTGACTTTCCTAGTGGCGAACATGCTGACGGCTCCGTATGCACACACTTTGCACATGTTTCAGTTCCCAGACATAATATATCATTAGTAAAGGTTTGGGGTTTTGTGCTTTGGGCTGGCCAGGCTCAGAGTGAAGAAAGGGAGACTTACACTGTGGTTTCACAATTGGCTGAGCCCATCTTGGTGTGGGTTGTCGCCGAAAGCAGCGCTCCTGCTCTTCCCTGATGCAGAGCAGGTTGCCTTGCAGCCAGACCCTTTGTCCCACAGCCGCATCCCCCTCCTCACAAGGGGAACATGCTCAGGTTGGACCGCAGGAGAGGTGCTCCCAGCAAGGGCAGGAAAAGGGACACTCCTTGGGTGCAGCTCAAATAAACCACAACGGTTCAAATGCCCTTGGGTTGAATTCCCTGGCCCCTTTGATAGCATGTGCTATGATCTTGCAGTATCTTCATCTTTTCAGGCAATGGATTAAGTCAGTACCTCTCGGGGGGCGGACAAAATGTGTTTTGAACTGAGAGTCAGCAGCATCAATATTAGCCATGGACATGTTGAACCCTGGATTGATGGAAACTGGCACCAAAATAATCACCTCAACTTAAGTCTTTTGTTTCCAATGCTGGGAGGATTGCTTTTTACTGGTGGTGGAGACCTGAAGTCTCAGCACAACTTTGTGTGCATGTGCACGTGCACAATCAGACAGTCTACACCATTGGGAAAAATACAGGCTTTAGTCAGAGTGGTTTTAAAGTGGGTGTTAAGTTTATTTGAACAAGGTTATATAGAGGAATTGTCAGTTCTAATAAAGGAAAAACCATTTTGAAATACATCGCATGATAGTATAAGTGTGATGGCTTTATGAGGTAATAAGTTGATGTCCAAATGATAAGGATGACAGAAGTAAAGCTATTTTACTGATACAATACTATAAAATAAAATAAAAGTCTCTAAAAAGAAGAAAGTAGCAACACAATGTGCAATCCCTCTTAATGCCTATTTACACATGGTTGGTTTTGGTTTGGTTTGGTTTTCTGAAAAGGAAGACATATAAATGTTTTGGAAGTGGTTTTTTAATTTATAGCTTTTGTTTTGTTTTGTTGTTTTTTGTTCTGTTTTGTTTTGTTTGTTTGTTTGTTTGTTTTTAATTGGTTTCCCCATGTCTTGGTCCGTAACTTGAGAAAGCCAAGAGGTAAGGCAGATGTTCAGACAGAAGATGTAAAATCTTGTGCTTTAAGGAGCTGATTACCACCTTGGTGAATTGAACTCTGTTTCTTGCCCTGCTAGCGAGCTGTTGGCAATGGTGGGCAAATCACACACCAAAATTTTCACAGGTGGCCACTGACTGTATTTTCCTCAGATCTGAGCACCTACTTTGAGGTACCTGAGGTCTGACTTTAAGAAGTGCTGAGCTCTTGGAAAGACAGCTGAGTCAATAGAAGCTGTGCCTTGAAACTGTAATGTGCCATAAAATGTTAAGTACTCCAAAAAATCAGATCCAAGCCGTCTCCTGTTAGGTACCCAGTCACTCCTGGTTATTCTCCTTTTTAAAACAGGAATAACATTATGCTTTACATCAGTAGATGCTGGAAGATAAATTCAGTCATGCTCATAAAATATCCTGTGCCAATTAGCACCTCAGAAAAACCTATAATGGAATTCGTAATTACTTACCTTGTTCAGAGTTTGACTAATATATGGTTAAAACTTTGAGGAATACTCCCACACTGGCCACTTTTATCCTGCATAAATGATCCCAGTGCATAGGACTGCAGCTATAGGCAGAGTAGATGCCTAATTCTGAGCAAAAGGATGACTCCATTTCACGCAAACTTTTTGAAGTGAGAATATTCTGTTGCAAAATGTGTGCATCCTATTCCTTCCCTCCTCCTTGTTCCACCCTCATTTCACCCTGCCAGCTGCACCTGTGCACTGGGAAGCAGTGCCTCAGCCTTGGCACAACAGTTAGGTTGGATTCTCTTTGAGATCCAACCTAACCCACTTAAAGCAAAACAAAAATATTTATTTTCGGAGACAATTTCTTAGCTCAAAGCAATTAAGCCAAAACTATTGAAAAACAACATGTTTTAGACACGGATTGTTAGTGAATATTATATTCATAGTAGCTTTATTTGAATAAATACTTTTCTTATTACTGATATAGACTTAAACTTTAAAATCAATTCCCATGCTGTAGGACCAATCAATATCATGTTCTCTTATGGCAAGTAGCTACTGTCTGTATATGAAGGCAATTATCTACTGTTATGTATTAAGCTGTTTGAACAGAACAGGTAGAATATTGAAAGCAATGGCAAAATTCCATCTGCCTTTAGTAGGGACAAGATCTTTCCTAATTTTTTAAAGGGTTTCATAATCATTAACTTACTTTTCTCTATCTCATTGACTTACACTAAGTCAAATGGAATTTTTATTTCACAAAAGATCAGTGAAATCAGACACGTGGTTGCCTTGTTTACCTACAAGCTGTACATTTTTCAAATAACATATTTAGTTTGTTTTCTGTTTCTTATCTCCAAGAGCCCTCTTTAATCATTCATAAAACCTAACAAAACGAATACTGTATAATTTTATTTTCTAAAAACATAAACTAAATACAGAACAAGAATACTTCTCCAGTTATTCTCTATGCTCATGATGTTTGTAGTTATTTCCTTGGATGTTTCTTTTTGAGATAGTGTACAGAACTTTCCTCCCTTCCTCCCTTCCTCCCTTCCTCCCTCCCTCCCTCCCTCCCTCCCTCCCTTCCTTCCTTCCTTCCTTCCTTCCTTCCTTCCTTCCTTCCTTCCTTCCTTCCTTCCTTCCTTCCTTCCTTCCTTCCTTCCTTCCTTCCTTCCTTCCTTCCTTCCTTCCTTCCTTCCTTCCTTCCTTCCTTCCTTCCTTCCTTCCTTCCTTCCTTCCTTCCTTCCTTCCTTCCTTCCTTCCTTCCTTCTTCTGTCCCTTCTTTTCTTGCTTCTTTCCTTCTTTCCTTGCTTCTTTTCTTCTTTCCTTTCTTCCTTTCTTTCTCTTTTCTTCTTTCTCCACCCCTTCTCCCTTCCTCCCTCCCTCCCTCCATTCTCTCCATGAGATATTGCCCAAGTAACAACTTCAGTGTATGTTTTTATCTTCAGATGGCATACTTAATGATGCCTTAAAAAATCTCACACACCCTGACCTTTTAAATAATAAAAAACCTAGTTTTTGCTCTTTTATCAAATATATCCTTTGCTAAAACAAGGGTAGATCAAATATACCATCAATGTTTTCAAATATGACAATCTTTGCAAGTGCCTTCTTTAATAATAATATTTTAAGACTTGTTAAGCTTTAATTTAGCCCATCATATAAGTCAGACCACAGATTCCTCTTTAGATACAAAAGGCTCAGTGTAGTTTCTGAATTATAATATAAATGTACATGGGCCAATGGTCACATCTGCATTCCCATAAATAAGTCAGACCTCAAATACTTTGATACAAATCAAAGATAAAAGGTAATTTTAGCATAAATGCTGAGATGTGAGCATTTTCTCTTTTGGGAAGCTAATGACAAAGGCACTGCCACTTTTCCCATTTAAGTTAACGAAGCTTCTGTCAAACCCATTACTGTGATCCATCTTCCTGAAACCAAATTTTGCCTTTTCAATGAAATTTTGAAATAAGCGATAAGAAAAAAAAAAAAAAAAAAAAAAGGGAAAAAAATAACCCATAGTCTTATGAAGACACAAAATGACTGCTGCAAGAATACAGCGTCAAACACATGCAGACTTCTTGCAATGTCACAGAATGGAAGCAATTGCTTGTGGGGTAAAAAAGTTCTTGTAGATTCTTTAAATGTTTAAATGAAACAGATAAAATACAGATGTTTCTTCACCATAAAATCAGTGATCATGCGTGGGTCAGTAGTAAGGTCTGAATTTTTTAGATACATATTCATACAGAAATCTCTGCTGCTTTAATGAACTATATAAGCAGAAACAAATTTTACAGCAATAAGCTGTTCTGCCTGAATGATTTAAATTCAGCAAATTCATAAATATTTAAAAACTGGTCCTTATAATGGGAGGTATTCAGGAACTCTAACTACTGCTGGTTGTGCAGGCTCTGCTTGAAGAGCAAAGCCGATGCTAACCAGTTGCGCTCAAACGCGATTCCAGCTGCCATTCACTGGAGTTGTGTGCAGTCAGTTGAGAAATTTGGTTGCTGATTAAGGTATACAATTATAATTGTAGCAGACGTACAGTATTTTGGTATTTATAACATGGGAAGGGGAACAAATTTAGACCTAGTTTAATGAAGTCTAAAACTGATGCTAAACTGCCTTATCCCTTCTCTGAAGGGATTGCCCCAAGCAGCTAGAACCACAGAGGCTTTTTCTCTCAAGTCTGCACATTTCAGCTGCCATCTTAGCAGGCGAGAGGCTAATTTCTGGCTTGATTCTGGCCAGAGTGTGGTTAACCTCACAGAAATGTAGCATTCCTGCAACAAGAATTCATTTTTACCCACTGTTGCCACTAACCAAATGCTAACATTTTACTTTGGAGAGCACAGTATTATTCAAGCTGTCTTGCAATACTTAAAATGTTTGTACCATTACAAACTGATGACAAACTGATTTGTTCATTACATCTTAAATGTAACTGCCAAACATTCTCTTAACAATTTAAACTGTATGTTAGGGATATGCTAACACAGCCTGTATGTATAGGTAGGCAGCCAGCAAGGAGCACAAAAATCTGGCTTTGTCCGGAGCAAAACCTGCTGTTTCTTTAAAGCTCTGTGTGAAGGGAAAAGTTGTGGGTTTTTGTTGTTGTCTTGTTTTTGTTTGTTTGTTTGTTTGTTTGTTTTCCTAAATAGTTGATCTTGTGGAGCATCCAGAGATGCATCTCCAGTGAAGGCACACAGACCTGGTGTTGGAAGGGTGCAGAACAGCCTATCCTGGGAAACCCCCTGGGAAAAGGCTGTGCACTTCCAGGAGGTACAAAAGGGACATGGATTCACCTCTCCTCCTCAGAGGTGGTCTATGACTTCTTCCCTCCTAGTCAACTTGGAAAGTAACAAACCAGCCCGGAAGCCAACACGGGTAGGCAAGGCTGTGCTGTCCTCTCCTATCTATGAAATACCTTAATGACTTTTCCTAAAGCATAAGAGATGCCTTATTGCAGTCCCTGAAAAGTCTTTTTTACTAGTGTTTCCTGTAGCACACACTGTCTATCTTACATACGTAATTTATTTCCTACAATTACAATAGGGAAATCAATTTCTGTGGACTGGAATTTGATCTTTTAACAGGAATGTTTTATATATTTGTAAACCTTGCAAAGCATTTCAAACATTTCATTCTTTCACCCAGGAAAAACAACTTCATTCAGCAATTCTCAGAGTCCTTTGAACTTTGCACAGGAAACCACCTGGAAATGCATGACAAAATATACCATTAAAGGAGTGGAAAAAGCAAAGCATATCACACAGGTTAATAGCCTAATATAAACAGAATATTTCATCCATGGACAGTAAGTATGCCTTTTTTCCTCAGTAGGTTAGACTCAGTTTAGCCCAAACCACTTGTGATTTTGCTTTTCACTAGCTACCATATGAAACGTCTTTACCTTACTGAGTACAAATTGGCTAAACACCAGGCACATATGTATAGTTTTTCACACTGGAACTTCTTTGCTGGAGCCAGGTTAAGAGACCAGCAACAAGATGCCTCTCAGACAAAATGTGCTGGAGCATCTGAACCCTGACTGTTAGCAAACAGAGGTCCCAGGTGTGCCACTACTGACACCCTGGGGTCACTCTGGCTGCCAGCTGCATGCCAAGCCCAGACGCTCCCAGGCTGGAGCCAAGGGACTCCTGGAGAACCACTGCTGTTGCCACCCGTGAACCCTTCTTCTCCTCGCTGAGGTATGTGGTATGTGTTTCCTGGCTTTCAGCTGTGCGAGGGATTGGTATGTGGTTTATAGGCTCACTTGAAGGTTGGGCTCACTTGAGCTATAATCTAGTTATGTGCTGTTTCTTTTGAGCATCTTCCTTCTGGAACACACCAGATTTATCACCACATACTTACCCAGCTCTGCCACTTTATACAAATAACCCGCAAATGCAGTACATCTGAACATCAGCAGATGTGTCAGGGGGTGTACCACAGCCTGGACACTGGTCACCACCCTGGATGTCTCTCCATCCAGACAACCTGGAATTTGGCGGCCGCTTCGCTGAATGCGGCCCCGAGCTGAAGCATCTGCTTTGGCTGTACTAGCAGTGAAAGTTTTCACAGCTGCCAGACTGGGCTCCATTTACTCTGATTTTACATGCTTTTTAGGAGCTGGCCTAGTTTGCAACAGCACATAACTTTAACATTAGACATATAAAATGAGCCTTTGATGCATTGGAGCCCCATGTGTGTACTCTCTTCCCAACAAGGAAGAGCTGAACAGGAAGCACAGGCTGATGGGCGGTATTACCCAGTGAGTAATTTCATTTCATCCCTGCATTTCATAACAATTCTGAAAGGACAAAACAAAGTATTGACATTCACAGCAGAGCACTTAAGCAAAGGATATGTATGTCAGAAGAGAAAATGGAGTTAACTCTTGCTTTTCCAAAGGCAGACATTTTTAAATATGTTGGTCTGTTCTGCTCAGAACAATTAACAAGTTACCAGTGTAACCATATGTACTAAAATTCTGTAGGGCAGAACTATCAAGTTGAATGTAAGAATATATTACTTGTTGTAAGTAATTTCAGAACTGTGCAGTTCTTGCAGTTAGTAGTACGATCCTTTCATTTTTTGTGATAGTTATATTGAAGTAGACACCAAAGATGCCATGACTAATCATGTGTTTACCATCTGTTAGCAATATCTCCATGTGAATTAATTAGTGAGGGCCTGTGAGTCCTCTGTTTACAGTGTTCTATGAAAGTAATACTGATTGGCACTGACACAGTATTAAATTGCTTCCCCTTCTAGCATGGCCCTTTTGACAAAAGATTAGCCCTGCCACCTGTCCCCTTGGCTGGTGATTACTCTTCTCAAGTATTCCTCTTCTCAGATGAAACTTAATAAATACAAGAACATTTTACCACTGAAATCACTAGATACTAAACTGTAAGACACTAAGGAGCATTCAAAGATGGTTCTTGCTATTGTCAGTGTCTCACTCTGAGACTACTATTGTCTTAAGGACAACCGAAGATAGAAAACACTTTCACTTAGATGTTAATGTTCCCACCATTCTGAATGCATCTCCTACACTGAAACTGTTACTGTTTTATGTGTAAAGTGCTATCTGCAAAAAGAGCAAAGCATTCAGAGCTGAAGCTGCTCTGAGCAGACACTGACAATCTCCTGTTTTCCGGATGAGCCTGATTGTTCTGAATAGTTTCACATGTGAACACTCATGGTCCTGAATCTGATGTTCTGCAAATATCCTGTGATGCTGATTTACAGCCTACTACTCTGGCAAATGTTGCTACAACGTATTTCCAGAAAATGAAAAAAGGTCAAAAACACAAACAAGGCAGGCTCATTAACCCTCCCAACACCCTTCCCCCAAAGTCCCCTTCAGCTGAAATCTTTAGATGACTTTCAGCAAATATTTTTTGAAGTATTCCTTCACCTCTAATCAGATGGCAAAAGTGTTTGTTTTATTTAATCATGGCTGTGAAACTGAGCCTTTATTTTTTTTCTTATCTTCCTTTATTCATAAGGACCCTTTTGATTTGCCTCTCCCTTCATGACCACATGAAACTTGGCTAGTGATGAAAAGACCAAATGGGCCCCAACAAAAACTTTCAGAACATGCAGAGTTCAGCTCAAGGGGCAGGCAGGTCTCTGGAGGAGCTGCAGATTAACTGCTACTCAACTTATATCCAGAAACCATGCTAACTTTAGAATGTGCAGTTACCTACTGGGGGTAAAGAGCCATGAGGAATCTCAGTAGCAGGAAGGGAGTTAGAGATGTTTTAGGAAGGAAGTCAGTATGGTCACATAACTGACAATATGGAGCTGGGGAGGAAGACCAATTGTCTCTGAAAAGCTTGACTTCTGAAAACTTCTTTTGCAAATGGAGAGGTCATAGTCAGGACTGGAGTCTTGGAGGAAAACAAGGTTGGGGAGAGATGTTGACATAAAAACCTCTGAGTGCTCTTTGCAGGAGGCACCTGGTTTGGGGTCCCAGCAGAGCTGCTGCTTAATAGCCCATCTGGGTACCAAAAACCTGTTTCATGACCTCCTTGGCTTAAGTGTTGCAAAAGTAGTGGAACATTTTTGCTAAACAGAGACTTTAGTCTTTAAATCATTGCTTTCTGGATGAAAACTTAAGAAAATTGAGAGTAATGTCAAAATGTTAAAACTTCAGTTCTTGTTCAGACACAGTTTTGTCCTGAATCTCAATGGCTGGCTCCAGAGTTTCCTGATACATAAATAGTTGCCCTTTTTTGCGAACAGTAATCTGCCATGTCCTCTGAGCATCATGGATGAGCTCGTGTTCCATCAAGTGCACCTCCAAAAACTGCCATAAGCTCAGCTAATGAATCTTGCATTACTTCTAGCATTAATACTTATGAGATTTAAAAACATTCACTAAATGGAACTTGCCCAATGTGCAGCTGGAAAAACCAGGACATATTATTCTTCTGGAAAAGTAATAAAACCTTGGACACTTTTCAGCTATATTTCTATGCAGGATGGATCAACTGTTCTGTGCTCAGTTAAGAATTCTAGAAATGCTCATGAAGTCATTCCTGATAAGAGGAGCATAAACTACTTGTTTTGCTACGCATCTGTTTGCTTACAGGCCACTTCGGTGACCTGAAATGTGTTACATGTATATATCTGAGGTACATTCTAGGAGTAAATCTTTTTCTATTTTCCTTTAAAAGCTTTTTCTCATTCCTTCTGAATGCTCTGACTCTAAGATTCAATGCAGCTAATGATGAAGACAGGGAGAAATCATGCAGCATCTTTTGGTCCTTTTGGGGGAGAGCAAGAAATGCGCATACAGGACTGGATCATTTCATAAATTAACCAGACAGATGAAACTGGCTTCCCAGGATGACCCATAGCAGCACAATGCTGAACTAATGTTTTCAGGCCAGAGCCTTTCTCCTTACCAACAATTTGTCTATTTTGTCTATATTCATAGTTTCTTTGTTTTTTCACACTGAAGTTGTACACACAAAGACTAACTGCACTGAAGTATTTTAACAATTTCGTATTGATTTGTGGGTTAAAAAGTTGTAATTATTCAGACAAAATATGTTATCAATTTAGCTTTATTTCCCAGCTGTGCTCACCTGTCATTTTTAATTATTATTTTCAGGATCCTGGTGATGATGTCATCCCCTTAAATTTCCCAAAAGCTCCCCAGCGTTCATTCCAAATGATTAATGAAGGTATGAAAACTATGAGTGCTTCCAAATCAAATATGTGTATAAAGGTAAGCAGTGCACAGGAAAAGATGATTAAAATAAAGAATTGTGTGTTTCCTTGAAATTCACCAGCCCATTGATACTGCAGCAGTTCAGATCTCAGTGGAACTTTTGTGTAATCTACTGAATACTTTTTCTATGGGAGAAAAATATCTAGACAAACTTGAGTGTTAGACCTATTTGAATTTTATTTTATGACTGTGGCTTTCACATACTTGTGACATGAAAAGGACACAACTGGGCTCTGTGCTGAAGTGATAGGTCTGGCAAATCCATACATCAATTGTCTTGAAAACTGTGGGCCTTGAGACTTACTGCATTTTGAATGTGGGTTTTTAATGAAGAAAATTCAATAAATTGATATTCTGAATTTTTGGCTTGCAATAGGAAGCTAAAAGCTCTTACAGTGTTATGTGTTAATAAGCACTCAAGAGTCAGATTTGTCAGGAGAGAAAGTGCAGTGCTTTTTATTAACTGAATGAGCATTGTGTTTAGCTGGGCTTTGCCAAGGGCTCTGGAAATGCCTAATTCAAGTGGAAGCAGGTTCAGATACTTAACTGCTAAATTAGCGTGGTGTTTTCCATTCTAACACAACACTGTCTTAAAACCATCATTCCCATTCTAAACTTTGTGTCTATCCCCTCAGTGTACGAACTTCAAATGAAGCAAAACTGTGTAAGTCACAGTCAGAATGGAAAACCTGGAAATGATTATTCCTTTAGCAGAAGGTGAAACATAAGATTGCTCCACAATTTCTGTCAAACACAGCATACAATAGTTCTATATGCAACGTATACTTTTACAGTAATAGTTTATATACCATTTTGTTCATATATCACAATGTTCATCAATAAGGTCAGCAAAGGCAGAGTGCAGGAAGAGCCTTAAGAGGTAAAAGCGTCATTTTTATAGAACCAGAGGGTTTAAGTCCAAAACTATCACTCAGAAAGACCTATTCAGATGCTATCTAGCAGTAAAGTAAATTCAGTTCACTATGTGTCTGGGGAGGGATTAATCAGAACAGACTGATGCCTCCATTGTGGATAACTACATCC
The DNA here is from genome assembly GCF_964211835.1 of Anser anser. Lineage (NCBI taxonomy): Eukaryota > Metazoa > Chordata > Aves > Anseriformes > Anatidae > Anser > Anser anser. Next base: position 4,030 of record NW_028154082.1, on the reverse strand, counting down.
AAGACAGATGGTCTTCAGTCAGTGGAAAGAAACAAACTATCTTCAGGGCATGATTTATCTCCTAAAGTAGGTGCTAAAAGAAGCAAATTAAAAAAAAAAAAAAAAAAGATAAAACAATAAAATCAAGTAAATACAGTGGATAATCATCCTAAAGTGCTGAATGCTTAAGAATATCTATTTCTCTCCACTAGCCTTCAAGGGTCTCAAGGGCTGAATTTTTTGGTAAAAACATCTCCACTGTAGAAGTCTGAAATCAGGTACAGTTTTCCATAGAATTTTATGTAGGTCTAAACTGGCCTTTTTTGACCAGCTAAGTAATTGTCTCCTCAGCTGGGCCAAATGGCATCCTGAAAATGGGTTTTGATCTACTGAAATCTCTTGAGGGGCCTTATCTTGCTGGTGTTTCCAGACAGTTAAGCACTGTAATGATCTGGTCCTTCACAAAATGTCATTGTGGTGTTCTCTTGAGATAGTCATGGTGATGGTATGCACTGTTTATGTATGAATGTTGTGGTAAGAGCCCTTGCACAGAATGGGGAAGATGTGATTTTTATGTTTTCCCCAGTTAGGGGAGGTTCAAGATCACATCTTTTCACTTCTAAGTGTGTGTAAAAACCACAAAGCCATGGGAAAATGAGTGGCATGTAGTTCTGTAAATGACTGTGTTTTTCTGGAAAAGAAACAAATTAAAGAGTTGATGATCCAGAGAAATAGAAAGAGAAAGAACGTGTCTGTGTAGCCCATTGCTCAGGTTACTTAAATGACAGTCTGAAGACCTAGTTTCCAGTCTCTTTTCAAATAAAGGCACCCACTACATCAAGGAACAATCTTTTCTATTTTAGAGTTTTACCTATCCAGACATGTCAGAATCATCCTCTACAAATGGTTCTGTAATCTTTACAGACACTTGTACAAATAACGTTCAACATTTTGTTTAAAATTTCTGTGAAGATGACAGTAGCACTTCTGAAATGCACATTAATTTTAAAAGCTATAAAAACAAAAGATATTTTTGAGCTCCCTTAATGTAAAGATGAAGTGATGCTACTGTCTTCACTGGAGCTTCTCCATTAGCCAGAGCTAGCTAGAGGTCTGTCCTACTGAAATACATTGCTGATGGTTTGTTTAATACAGCAGTAAATGAATGTAAATCATACCCAACAGGACCAAACTGGTTATGCTCCTTTTGCCCTGTTCAGTATCATCACTATTTTCTCCCATACAAATATGTGATAAATAGTTGGATATTCAGAAAGCATTAGTGTGGCAGACCTGGTAATCAAATTCTTCATCCTCTTCTGAACCTGACTAGTACCAGTTGCAGTGTCAACAAATGCTCCGAACCTACAGAGTGCCATTAAGGTCCTGACCAAGCAACCATCTTACAGGATTTTTGTATTTTTTTGAAGAAGGGTGGAAAATATAATTGTTAGAAGTGAGGTCAAGCAGTCAAGATGGGAGAACATTTTTTTATTATATTTTTTGTCCTTAGCTCCTAACACGGTATTTGTGGGAGAGAAGGATTACCAAAGTGGAGAACTGAAGGTGATTTCCATTTCCCCTCTCTCGTTCATGCATGTGTGACTTTTGGCAAACTGGTGTGTTATGAAATCCAAACGTTCACCTGTGGGTAGAAACCAGACTGTGTGTGTGCCACTCATCCACTTCACAGACCAAAAAGCCCCATTGCATGGGTGGGTATTAAAGTAAATATGTCACTATATTAGAAAATAGAGTCCCTGTTAATAAATAAGCAGATTCCTGTTGCCCTGTCTGATCTGTTCACGTAGTGGGAAGTCACACACATCTATAGTCAAAGATCAGTTTGACCAATTATTCCTAAGCAGTGTATGTCGCACAGTGTATGGGTAATATGGTCTCTCAGGAACACTGTGATGTCTGCAGTGCCTGGCTTCCTAACATGGCCTAATTTAATCCTATATAAGTGTCTGAGTAAATTGTTTGAAATATGAAGGTATAAAATGCAATCATTTTTCATTCAAAGATCATGGGAGAACCCTGGGAAAATAAAAAAGCACTTTTGATTGTAATAGAGATGAATCTTTACCATGTGATTTTCTCAGTGTGTGCTAGGTTTCACAGATGCACAGCAGTGCAGAATTTTCTCCTTTTATATCAGAGTGAGAGAACTAGTGGAGATGCTAGGTAAACTATTTTGTAAAATGCAAATGAACAAAGCTGAGCATGCACCAGAAAAATAGCTATGGAAGCAGTCATTGAAATGGGCTTCTTTCCTCTCTTGTTTTGTGTTTACTGAGCTTGAATAGTCTAGTAACCAGTTTTCTAGCAGGAACAGTCACAGAAGCAGAGAACTGCAGTACTCTTGCAGAGAGCAAATGCTGGCATTGTAACTGGGACAGCATGTTTCCAAACTATGATAATTCACCCAATTGTGTCTTGGTGGCTTCTGCGGGCAATCGAAGCTAACCAGCAGAGCTCAAACACTGGGTAGCAGAGTCTGACAAAGCAAAGATGTTGGAGGCTGTAAGATTTGGACCAGGCTTTGAGACAAAGGAGAATATATGTTCAAGGAAAAAGGCATACTCCCATCTTCTGCCTCCGATGGGAGGAGTCTTCAGGAGCTCTTCCAAAGAGATCTCAAATGATTCTGTTTTCCTGAAAATCGGTGGACAATGGCCTTGTCTCAAGGACAAGGCTGGGACCTCTACTGCATTTCTTGCTTAACAGCACTGTTCAGCAGTTGCACAGGTATTCACTTGCAATGCCAGACCATAGGGATGAAGACTTTCTGACAAAGGATATGTTGGAGTAAAACAGAATAGAAAAGGAAGGCAAAGTTTCTGAGTAAATTATTCATTGTGAATTCTTCACATAGCTTTACTAATAGTCATCTGGGATAAGTTAGCAAATGAAGGAGAATGACTGAAGTCAGTAATAAATATAAATCAATCCAACGGAGATGTAGGATTACTTGTTAGTTGTGGAAAAGGATGACATTGATTGAGTGATACAGTGAAAAAAGCAGAAAAGTAGAATAAGATAAACAAAGAAAGGGTGGCAAATTTGGCTGTATGGCATTTTCCTGTTCCAGAATATCCTATGTCTGTATTAGTGGCAGTTCGAAGCTTTGCTGATTGTTGCTATTTTACACATACGGTGTGAAACAGAAAGAACGACCTCCATTACTCTGCTTTTCCCTGAGATTGACTGCCTTAATTTAGAAGTCAATAAACACCATGCATGCTCACAGTATCCCAACTCAGAGCTATTGGAAATTGGCACACTTGAACTTCCTCCCACTGGGAAACCAAGGCTTGGCTTTCAAAATTCATATTTTTATGTCCTTGCTAGTTCTATTTTTTTTAAACATAATATGTGATTTTTTTCCCTCCAATTGGTTGCTGAAAGCTGCCTTTGTTGAGGGAAAGCTAATGTTAAAAGCAAGGTTGTTTTCTATTAAGAAGGCAAGTGCAGCTTTGTGATAGGAACTGGAAGCGTGTTAATTAAAATGTTGCTCATTCTTTATCTTTAATGTCACATTAGCCTTATCTCCTGCTCATGCAGCCTCTAGATGATTTTGCTGGGCATTTGGCCATCTTTTGTTTTTCATTTTATTGTTTCTACTTCAGTATTTATGGCTTGAGCCTAAGCTCATGAAACTCCATGGTAACACTCCTATGGAGTGGAATAGACTTTCCAGCCCTGTAGTATAGACTTGCTCTGAAAAAATAAAATAAAACAAAAAAAGACAAAAACGAACTTGTAGGTTTGTATGTTTGTTATCTTCCAGAGATCTACATGCAACACTATAAATAGGAGCCTCTTAGCTGCCATCTTGATAAATGCATGTCACTGAGGTTACATGGCATTCTACCCTCTCAGTCATCTTTAACAGGAACAAAGTGCCTGCAGGCCAAAGGAATGCCCTCTGACACCTGTGTAAGCTCTGGAGTCTAATGGGTTGAAAACTGGTAAACAGTTCTTTCTAATGCTTTATAGGAAAAAAGATAACCCATTTGCTGATTCTGCAGGCCTGGGAGAAATTGGG
>NW_028154083.1:0-15730 GCF_964211835.1 Anser anser | reverse complement strand
GTATACATGCTGAAACACCACTCTTTCTCTCTACATTTCTGAAACTAAAATTATACCAGTTTTAAATAAGTGGGTTAAAACTATTTTCCTAATTTCCGTAGAACCATGAAATTAAATTGAGATGTTATGTGATTAATTGATTAATTGATTTAGTGCTGTTTCTGATATATAATTACATTTAGTAATGGTTTGCCTATACAATTAATAATTGACAGTTTATATCAGCTCTAATAGGATTAGGTGTGCAAGTACTGCACACCCAAGTCTTATTATGATCTTGCGATTAAAAGCATGAACTCTGAGCTCAATTGTGGTATAAATTAATATTTTTGCACATTCTGTGATGTCAAGGTTCTTTCATTTGCTTACAGAAGAAAGCATATCCATGAGAAATTCATACAACCAAGGTGTTTTTTTTTCCCTTTTCAATTTGTTAAACCAATCCTTGATTTGTTGTTGCTATGGTTTTAATTAAGTTTATAGGAGGTGATGAAGTAACAGTATCATCTGAGTTCCATCTACATGGTAGATTAGGTGGCATTTTCATGATCCCTAATCTGTTCTGAGAACTTTATTATATGTACTACTGCATATGGAAACAAACAGGGTACATTCTGTCTGAGTTTACAGGAAATATTTCCCAAACATTTGTTTCGTAATTCTTGACTAAGTTTGAGTTACAGAAATCCAAATTTTGCCAGCATTGGACTAATTTATTTTTTTTTTAAATTTTTTTGTAGAATTCCAATGACTTCATCCATATAAAAAATTGAATTTGTAAAGTTACTAGCTTTTAATAGATGCTATCCTCTGCCTTATTTTTCTTTACAGCATATATGTTAAAAGCAGTAATTTATAATACATATTGCTATAATATTTCACAAAACTCTGGGAAAAAAAAATAGGAAGAGCATTCTAATTATTAATTCTTCCTGTTAAGTACAGCTGACATAATAGAAATTAAAAGCCTGCCTATATATGTTTTTCTAGATGTATACAAACTTTGCATATACTTGCTGTAGACAGGTAAGTATTTTGTAGGTATGTGTACATATACAAATGTATTTATGCACACACGTAGAAAAAGTCTTATGTGAAAATCAGTTCCATGTAGGGCTACAACAATGTATTCTTTCATACAACAGTATGCATGGAGTCTGACATAAAATCTCTTTTTAAATATTTACAGGTTTCTATGTAGGAATAAGGTTAGAATTCCTATAGGGAATCTCTCAAAGAGAAATCTATCGCTATGCAAATATTTGAAAATTACAAAAGTTATATTTTTCCTACAAATATTGGTCTTTCTTTCAAAGGAGTACCTTGCTTGGAATAAGTACATGTAGAATAACTTCTGAAAAGTAAGTTGTTTAGTGATGAAAGTTGTTATAATCTAGTGAAGGTGCCTTAATCCTGGATTTGTTTTTAGGTTTGTCCCTGCCTGAAAAATTAGTGCTGTTCATAAATACTCATTCCAGTGGGAATCTAAACTGTTTGAAGCACATAGGAAGTACAGAGGTATTTGTATTTGGTCATGAGTACTGATCATCAAGAAATTGCTCTGAATGGGGGAATACTTTAGTTGCATAAAGATAGAACTTGGTAAACTTCATCTTGTTCAGCCATCCCTTAAAGCAAACAAGCCTGACAGAGGTCTGGTTCATTCACTGTTTAGTTCATAGTGATCAAGATCAAATAAAACAAGTCTTTCATAACAATTAGTTCCAACTTACTTAGGCAGTAACCTGTTAAAATACATTTTTCTTCATTCACACAGTTGGAATTATATTAGAAGTTGAAGGCATTTATGAAAAAAAAAAAAAAGGAAAGCAGTTAAAAAGCAGTTAAAATTCTTAAATTCTTACAAAATTTTTATTCATATGAGGTGTTGCATTCTGCAGTGTCTCTCCTCTCTCTCTCTCTCCCTCTCTCTCTTTTTTTTTTTCCCCTTCTCTTTTTTTTTTTTTTTTTCCACTGGTGCTGGTGAAATTAACATCAGGAAGTTATATTCCTATATTTTTCTATTATTTCTGTTACTGAATAAAATTTAACGATATGATACAATACGTTGATATGATAGAAGGAAGGGATGACATCCAAAGGGGCCTGGACAGGCTGAACAAGTGTGCCTATGTGAACCTAACGAGGTTCAACAAGTATAAATGCAGGCTGCTGCACTTGGGCTGGGGCAATCTCAGATGTGAGTACAGACTGGGAGAAGAACTCATTGAGAACACCTCTGCAGAGAAGGACTTGGGGGTTCTGGTGGATGAAAAGCTCGACATCAGTTGGCAGTGCGCGCTTGCAGCCCAGAAGGCCAACTGCATCCTGGGCTGCATCGAGGAGTGTCCAGCAGGTCGAGGGAGATGATTATCCCCCTCTACTCTGCCCTCGTGAGGCCCCACCTGGAGTACTGCGTCCAGGTCTGGGGCCTCCAGCACAAGAGAGCTGTTAGAACAAGTCCAGAGGAGGGCCACAAAGATGATCAAGTGGCTGGAGCACCTCAGCTACGAAGAAAGGCAGGGAGAGATGGGGATGTTCAGTCTGGAGAAGAGAAGGCTCCAGGGAGACCTCATTGCAGCCTTTCAGTACTTAAAGGGGTCTTATAAAAAGGATGGAGAAGGACTCTACTTGGGTAGATGATGATAGGACAAGGGGGAATGGTTTTAAACTAAAAGAGGGGAGATTCATTTGAGAGGTCAGGAGGAAATTCTTCACTCAGAGGGTGGTGAGGCACTGGCACAGGTTGCCCAGAGAGGCTGTGGTTGCCCCATGACTGGAGGTGTTCAAGACCAGGTTAGATGAGGCCCTGAGCAACCCGATCTAGTGGGTGACGTCCCTGCCTGTAGCGGGTGGTTGGAACTAGATGGTCCTTGAGGTCCTTTCCAACCTGAGCCATTCTATGATTCTATGATTAACTCTTGGACAGAATGAAAACCATATACATTTAAGTCGGTAATATTTTTATGTTTTAGAAAATAATTCTGAACGTAAAATATGCCTTTATATTATTCTTATGCATAGTTCTGCTAATTACTTATCTTTAACAATGCTGGTACTGCAAATTTTATACCACCTCTAGCTGGCAAAAGATATTTCATGCTCTCTTCACATACGAGTTAACTCATAACTTGCAACCACTATGACTACTTGTTTCATACTTCATAGACTAAAATCTATATATGGATGCTAACTGACATGCTCTGCACCCTAACTTTTCACTGTATTCTCCACTGTCTGTAATATTTATCAAAAGGTCTATAATCAGTATGATGCAACGTGAATATAGCTAGAGCAAAGCTTAAAAATGGAAAACATCAGCTTAGTTCTGGTAAGCCCGTTCTTACACTTCTTAGCTGAAACTTTTACACTGAAGTATGTAAATTATCATTTGCTTAAAATAAAACAAAAGTCTTCAATAACTTTACTCATAAGCCAAATAGTTTTACTTCTGTGGAATATTAAGTGTCCACATTTGTAGGTGGAAAGGGACAGTGTATGGCACCAATTATCCTCACAAATTTTGTCTAAAATTTATGTGTGTGCAGGTGGTATACCTTACAAGTTCTTGTTTCTTGTTTAATAACAATTTCTTTGGCTGTGATTTTAAGAAGCCTCTTCTATTAAACTGTTCAACTGACACAGCTTGATGCAGTACCTCATAAAGGAATACATCAACCTGAAGAGCATAAGACGCATTTTGAAAGCTGTTGTTTGAAATCCTGTATTGTACGCCTGTTATGGCTGTCATTTTCTTTAAGTCTGCTAGTTGAAGACAATTGCCCAATGCTTTTAAACTTAGATTTTACACTATATTACACACTCCTGTGAGCAGCAACTGCATTCTTCATTGTGCTTGTTAAAATTACTTTTATTTCTAAAATGCATAAAACTTTTGGCAGTGTGCTCACTGAGAATCTGACCCCACAAGAAACTCCTTCATTTAAGTGCTTAATGGTCAACCTTTCTACTTTAGCTGTTTTATTGACTTTTTTTTTTTTTTCCTTTTTAATAATTGAGAAATATTGTACATGGATTGTGTGATATTTGGGTCAATGTCTATCCATAAAGATATCTATCAGAAATTATCTATCAAAAAGTATTTTTCAATTTAGAAGAAAAATGAGACAGATATTCTGTCTATATTTTTGGATTTAGCATTTCCCTATACTTCTGACTGACGGAATGATTCAACACAAATTTATCAGTTTGAATCTATTCGAAAAGAAAGTTTGTTACTTCTTCCAACATTTGTCTCCTTAAAGTCTGATTCACAATTTAATAAAGACAGTTGTGTTTGTTTTTTTTAAGTGAATTAGCCTGTGATAACAAAAACATTTCTTACTGTATGAAGTGTTCTGTAAAAAATCAGTGTTACAATAAAAATACTTTTTTGTTGCAAAAGCTTTTCTTAATAACATAACAAAACACACTCCAGTGTTAATATCATAGTTGGTTCTCCTTAGCTTAAACAAGCGTCTAAGTTACTTCACAGAATATTAACTACTTTACAGAATTTGCTCAGTGTCTTGCAAATCTGCCTTGTTAAAATTAGAAATCAGCTGGAATTATTCAAATCAAGGATCTTGTGACTTTCTGGACAGGAAAGAATTTGAACAAGGAAAATAGAGGACATTTAAAAAAATAAAAATAAAAGATCAAGATATCTTTTGGCTCTCAAAACACAGTCAGGAAAAATATGGAAATAGGAAATAGCTCTCTTTTTCAGAGTTAACAAACTAGATTTTTCAATAAAAACAAACAAACAAAAAACATTACCAAAAAAAATCATTGACTGGTCTTTTTCTGCCAGAACAGTACAGGAAGGTGAATTGTAAACATTTGTTTCATGTGACCCATCTTTTTTTTCTTCATGAAGATTTAACATCTTCAGTGAAAATATTTCAGATAAAATGGGACAGATGGATATCTTAAGGGACTTGCATTCCTAGAACACAATTTCAGAACAATGCATGATTATCTTCAGAAAATTAAAGAAGATAGATAAGTTTGAAGACTGCAGAGCAGCAAACACAGTCATTATCTACAAAGGGGAACAAAAGAAGAGGCAGATAAAATAGTTAATTTACCTTAATTTCCTACAAAATTATTGGAACAAAAAATTGAAGTCCTAGATGCATCCAAATAAAAGAAAGGAAATGATAAAAACATATAATGGATTCATGGATTCTGTTGACTTTATATATATATATATATATATTTTTAATCAGGGAGAAGAAAAAGGTACTGCATAGAATTACATGCTGGTGGTACAAAACTGGAGGTAAAACACTATCCAGAAAATAGCTCAATTTTTGGGCTTTCATTTCTGTCAGCACCTTAAGTGACTATCTGATTTCAAACAGAATTCAGTGTTTTTAGTGATGACTTTTAAGTGCAGAAGTTGTTTTTGAGCATATTAGTAAGGTGGGAAAGGATATTTAATATTTTGAAGAAACCTATTCTGGAGAAATTACTTAAGAAAAGTGGGTTAATATTAAAAAGTCAAATGTCAAAAATACTTGGAAAGAAATAATAAATGGTACCTCTGCAATTTAGAGATGTAGTCTTGCTAGATACCAGTATTTTAGAACAAGATTTCAATGCTATATTTCTGAATATAGATAAGCAGTGCCATATTGCAATAGTATGTTAACATCCTGAAACATTGTCTAAATTCCAACAGCTGAATTCAGTTCACCTATTATTAAATGTCTTCAATGATTGTACGTATATCTACAAAAGTAATCTCAGGGTCCTTTAGCCATCATAGGCTTCTTCAGAGGATGTCCAAGACAGGTGAGCTGAATCAGTCTATGAAAATGATTACTTCTTTTCATTAACTACAAAGGGCAAGTAAGGCAACCAGCTTGGATTCAGACGATTTTATTTCAGATGTCATATATTTCTTTCTTCATGTTTCAGGTGTGAAACAATCCAGAGATCATTCGTATGACAATTGCTTGATATTAGGAGAAAATCAAAAAGACAGAAGCAAGTATTATGAGATGCCCAGAAAACACGACCTACAAGTAAACGTTGGAACAATTGCCACCGTTTGCTCTACAGAAGAAGAGAAAATGATAATAGTCTTTACAAACATAATAGGCTACTTTAACAGAAGGAGAGTAACATATTTTCAACATAGAGAAGTGAACAGGACAAAGTTACTGGTTTTGAATTAAAATAGACAAGAAGGAAAACTAGTGGTCAAGAGAATAATACAATACTGGAACTGAGAGGTGGCATAAACAGTGGAATCTTCAGAAAGAGGGATTTAAAAAAAAAAAAAAAAAAAGACAGATGATACAAGGTATGCCAAAAATAACATGGACTATATTGGAGGCAGATAGATTATGTATCTTTTTTAGATCCTGTGCAGTCTTTTTTTTAAAGTTTTCTAAAACTGCAACTATTATCTAATGCTGATGTGGATAGTGAAGTGTTGATATCTGACTTCTGCCTCTGTTCTTGAAGGGACAACAGTCAAGTAGCCTGTTATGTCAGTTTTTATTACCAGACTAGCATGTGACATATGAGGAGAAAGAAATACTAGTAGGAGAAACTCTTCTAATTGTTTACAGCATATTTTGACTGATATCACAAAACAAAAAAGATCAAGTTAAATAATCTAAAATAAGAATATATTTTTTTACAGAAGACCCATTTTATATTACTATAGATGGGTCTAAACAGGAAATGATACAGTTTTATACACGAAAGATAACTGCCCAGACTAGCAATACAGTACTTATTTGTGATTTTCTTTACTGAAATGCCAGCTAGTGAAATAGAAATAAGAATGCTACAAAAACAGTTTTGAAAATGTTTCGTTCTTACACAGTAAGTTGGACAGGCAGCAAACGAGGCCAAAAGGGCCAAATAATTGAAAAAGAGGCTACTGCTGTAGGATAAACAAGGTTAAAATTGGAAAGCACATGGGATGCCGTTATTATAATATCATTAAGTTTGAAATGCTGATGGGGTTCTGTAGAGAGGTCAGCAAACACAAAGATATTGCACTTTAAGAAAAGCTGACTTGGAGGAAATGTGAAACAGGTTTAGTAAAAATGGCTGAAATTCAATAATTCATGAAAAATCAAGAGTGGAAAAGGTAGAATCTATTCTTGGTATGTTATGTTGGGGGGAAGGGGGAAAGGAAAAAGCCATGTAAGCATAAATAAATACATAAAGTTATAAGAGCAGCAAAAACAATGTGGTCAAAGAAGGAGGTTTATGTCCCTGTGTGACTTAGAACTGCATAGGAGATAAAGAAATTACAGAAAATGAAGAAGAGCTTTAAAAGTTTTAATAATAGTGAAACAAAAATAAAGCAAGAAAAAGTTACAAATGCAAACTTCCGGACACATTTAGAAGAAATCTAAACTGTTCTTTAAGCAGGCAAGAACAAATTGAAGTTTCATTCAAATCAATGTAAAGACAGAATAATGTTTCTGAAGTCACTAAACTCACTACAAATTTACATCAGACAGTAGGAGAACTAAAATGGGTCTTGTATGTTATACACAGCCAATTACCATTTTAATTAGGGCCAGAGATATATAAGAGCTCACTTTTTACGAAGCTCTAACAGATCCACTATCCTGTATAATTATTATTGCTGATTTTTCAGCACAATGGCTAAAACCACAGAGATTATGCTGTAATTGAATTGTTCATATATTTCTTACTTTTATCTCTTCTTTTTTTTTTCTTGTAGTTCTTTTTATTTTATTTATTTTATTTTATTTTATTTTATTTTATTTTATTTTATTTTATTTATTTTATTTATTTTATTTTATTTCACCTTGGAAGGAAGAGAAAACGAGTCACTCTTTATGGCAGATAACATATGAAAAAGACTTCAATCCCATAGTCCTATTTGAAGTATCCCGCATTTATCTCAAAGTCTGTTATAGATTTGTTTTGGTATCTTGGTATCTGTCTAGCTGAGATTTAGGCTGAGATTTATGGCATTTCTATTGTAGAATTAAGACTGAACCGAAATATACAATCACAGAAACAGCAGACAAAACTGATTTAAAAATAGTAAATGTTAAAAAAGAAAAAAAAAAATCAGTAACAAGAGTATGGCTGACTCAGCCCTTCATCCTTCAATGGTTATGAAAAACAGTGAATATGAACCTGATACAAGAACTGTTGGGATTTTGAAATAAGGTTGCAAAAACAAACAGGATATATATATATATATATTCATATATATATATATACAGGAATACATATAAATAGGAATATATATTTATATAGAAAATATAAATTTATATATGTTTATATATATATTTATATATATTATATATTATATATATAATATTATATAATAATATAATATATAATATTATATATTATATATATTATTATATATATTATATATATAATATATATATTTATATATATTCTTTAATTTTCACAGATTTCAGAAAAACTTGTGGCATCTGGAGGGAAAAAAATGACTGATGGTGTCTTAAATTAACTTTTCTTCTTACAGTGGATAAGTGTTTGTTGCTCCCTTGCCCCACAGAAAATGAATGTATCTGTTCAGCTTGGTTGTATGAGTTATTTGTGCACACATGGTAGCAGTGTGGGACTGCAGGGGCAAGGCCCACCACAGGGCACTGCTGGGCCCAGCAGCCAAGATGGTGGCAACTCTGGGGAAACACAATTAAGAAAAAGCAGAAAACACTCTCTCAAGGGCAGGGAAAAGAGGGCCCCTGCATCTAAAGACAGCATGGCTGGGACAGGTACCCAACCCACAACTACAGTAATTGCCCCAGTAGTCAAAAGGAAATACTGGAAGCACAGATCAACGGATCTGTGTCAGCAATGAAAGCTCTGGGGAAGGAGGAATAAGGTAGAGGAAACTTGTGGTTATGGCATTTGTCTTCCCAAGCAACCATTATATTGGGAGAGTCTTGTCTTCCCAGGAGGCAGCTGGACACCTCCCCAACAATGAGAAGTAGTGAACAAATTTGTCTTATGGCTGAGCACAACATTACATGATGTGGAAGTTTGAGTCCCAGATGTGTCCCCTCACAGCCTCTCGCCTACCCCCAGCCTCCTGTCAGTGAGGGAAGGGCAGGGCAGAGACAAAACCTTGAAGCTGTTGACCTATTTGGCTGAAATAGAGGTGGTGGTGTGTTTTGTTGTTGTTTATTTGTTTTTGGCTGGTATGTTACCATATTTTGGATTTAGGAGAAAAATAATGTTGATAACAATAACACACTGATGTTTTAGTTGTTGCAGAACAGTGCTTACACTGAGTCAAAGACTTTTCAGCTTCTCATACCACCCTGTTGGTGAGGAGGCAAGAAGCTGGGAGGAGGCAGAACCAGGACAGCTGATCCAAACTGGCCAAAGGGGCCGTATCCACAGCATACAATATCATGCTGAACAATAAAAAGGGGTGAATTGCCTGGAGGGGAGGGCAGCCACTGCTTGGAGACTGGCTGGGCATCAGTCAGCAGGTGTTGATCAATTGCATTGTGCATTACTTCCTTTCTATATTACCACTACTACTACTAATTTCCCTTCCTTTTCTGTCTTTATCTCAACCCATGAAATTGACCTTTTTTCTGATTCTCTCCACCTTCCCACTGTGTGGGAAGTGAGCAAAGGGCTGTTGTGTGCTTAGCTGCCTGCCAGGTTAAAGCTGTGTCATCACAGTTTAGCAGCAGCCAAAACATATGTGTGTTTTCATCACTGTTTTAGCCACCAATACAAAGTACAGCACCATACAGGCAGCTGTGAAAGAAGTTGATTACATCCCAGCCAGACTCAGTACGGTTGCTTGTTCCCTTCTTTTCCCTGTTGCTCAAAGGGACTTAGCAAATCACTCACAGTGTAGTAACTTCCCCTGTATTACATGCAGCATTTAGTATGGTGAGTCTTTCTCTGAGATTTAGTACATAACGCAGCTTCCTTACCTAACAGAGAATACTGCCAATTCAAGACTGAGGCTTTCATGTAATGATGTCCTAGGTTCCTCTATTCTCAGAGAATAAAACCTCATAATCTGAGCACTAAAGCTCTCAAGTAGTACAGGAAGGTGTGAGCATTTATTTTTTTCTTCTCTTCAATATGCTTCACATCTTTATGAAACTTCACATAGAATGACTTCACTTTGCATTTCACTTATAATTGTCAACTTTTTTTTCAAAATATTTAAATAAGAATAAGGTTAATATGGGAAAAAAATAAGTGATTATTTTCAGGGCCACTCAGGAGGACTACAAAGTTGTCAGGAGGCTGTGCAGGGACAAAATTAGAAAGGCCAAAGCCCAAGTGGAGCTCAATCTGGCAATTACTGTTAAAGACAATAAAAAAATGTTTTTATAAATGCATAAACAAAAAAAAGGACTTAGGAGAATCTTCATCCTTTATTGGATGTGGGGGGAAACATAGGGACAAGAGATGAGGAAAAGGCTGAGGTTCTTAGCACCTTCTTTGTTTCAGTTTTTAGCAGTGAGACCAGTTGTTCCCTGGGTACTCAGCTCCCTGAGCTGTTAGATAGTGACAGGGAGCAGAATGAAGCCCTCATAAACCATGGGGAAATGGTTCATAAACCACTTAGACATGTGCAAGTCTAAGGGGCCAGATGAGACCCACCCGAGGGTACTGAGGGAGCTGTTGGAAGTGCTCACCAAGCTGCTTTCCATCATATATCAGTAGTCCTGGCTATCAAGGGAAGTCACAGTCAATGGGAGGCTAGCAAATGTGACTCCCATCTACAAGAAAGGACAGAAGAAGGATCCGGGAAAATATAGGCTTGTCAGTCTGACCACAGTGAGGGGAAAGCTCATTAACGTGAGTGCCATCATGTAGCACTTACAGAACAACTAGATGATCAGGCCCAGTCAGCATGGTTTTATGAGAGGCAGGTCCTGCTTGACTAACCTGATCTTCTACAACAAGGTGACACACTCAGTGGACAAGGGAAAGGGTGTAGATGCATTCTACCTAGACTTCACTAAGTCTTTTGACAACATTTCCCACAGTATTATTCTGAAGAAATTGGCTGCTTAAGGCTTGGATGGGTGTATGCTTCATTCAGTTAAAAACTGCCTGAGTGGCCAGGCCCAATGCATCGTGGTAAATAGAGCTAAAAATAGTTGGAGGCCAGTTACTAGTGGTGTCCCCCAGGGCTTTCTCTTCAATATCTTCATCAATGATCTGGATGAGGGGATTGAGTGCACCCTCAATATGTTTGCAGACTCCCCAAGTACAGTGGGAGTGTTGACCCGCTCTACAGGAAGGTAGGAAGGCTCTACAAAGGGATCTGGATAGGCTAGACTAATGGGCTGAGGCCAACTGTATGGAGTTCAATAAGGTTAAGTGCTGAATCTGCACTTGGGTTACAACCCCATGCAATGCTACAGGCTGGGGCCTGTATTTTCAGTACTACATTCACATTAAGTGCAATTTAAGAACTCGAATTTGGTTAAAAGTAGAAGCATTTCAGGTAAAACACCTCTGTCCAGTCTTAGGAGTTAGTATACTCTATGTATTGATTGCTTTCTTTAAATTTTACATATTTTTATTTCATGAACCTGTTCTTTTTTACTCAGAATTACTTTAATTTGGATCTTCATTTCGTTATCTAACAAGTTCCCTAAGAAAACATGAAGCCAGTGAATTTATGATTTGGAAGTTACATGAATTGCTACTTCAGATTTTTAAAGGGATTATCAAATAATAGCAAGAGAATGTCAGGTTGAAATATTTTAAAATAATTCTGGAAAATATATAGTTTTAGTCTTAATCTTCTTTAGGATGCTTATGTTCCTCATTTCTTTGTCCTCACTTGCTTATAGAGATTATTTCTTACCCGTAGTTTATTTTCTTCTTTTGCCATCTGTTTGTTTGTGTTGTTTCTTTAAAAAGTATTTTATCACCCTGGAAACTCAAGTATTATAATGCCTTGGCCAGCTATAATACAAGTTTCAGCATATTTCATGCCAATTGCTCTCTACTTAAAGAATATCAGTTAGCAAAGATGCTTGTCTCATTCTTTTAAGGGTAGCCATACTATGACCCTCAGCAAGAAGACGATGATTATGAGCATATGGTAAAACAATTAATATCTTACTTATTACAAAGTCTTTCTTATTACAGCTATGATTAAGTCCTGCTGGATGATAAGGCAATAAATCATTTGACCATGTAGGATTCATAGTCCTGTAATTTATCTTTTCATGTGTTTTCAGATCAAACTGTGTAATACTTTCTAACTGAAGTTAAGAGAGTAGATAAATTACAAATGTCCTTGAGGGAGCATAACTGGGGAAAATTTTATTCATATAATTCAACTTAAAGTCTTTACCCACCTTTCCACTTTTTCTTTGTATTGCCTACAAGGGTAAAAGAAAAAGAAGCATGCTTTTTGGAATTAAACTTTTAAGGAATTATGTGAGTTAGACTATTTTCTATTTACATCCACATGAGATTAGGTAAAATTAGTAATAATAATAATAATAATAATAATAACAATAATAATAATAAAATAAGCTCTGTTATTTTATGTTCATGTGTTAGAAAGATGACAATACAGTGTGTGGAACAAATATACGCCAGAGAGCAATAGGATCTGAATTATTATTTATTTCATATATTTGTCTACACGAGTCTTTCCAGCAAAGCTTTGCCTTCTGGGCTCCAGTTTCTAGTACAATAAATTAGTAGCACTTTCTAGCCTCTATGCACATTTAGGTATTTGTATATGCAGAATGTTATATCTGTGCTAGATGTTAAAACAAATTTTTGTTTTGGTGCAATATCATGGAGGATGATTCTTTTACTCCACCTGAAGTAATTAATATTTTTGTAGCCTGAGGGCCGGAAGAATAATTCATGATTATGTTATTAGAGGATGTGGCATGCTGTGTAAGGTACTTAATTTCTTTATCCATGCAAATTGTGAATGTACTATAGAAAAAATAAAACTATGAAAGAGGTTGAAAGGAGGCCCACCTCAAGTGTATGGACATAAATGCATGTAACCAGGGAAACAGACAGGAAGAACTAGAGCTCCTTGTGCAGTTGCTGATCTGTGGTACTGTTGGAATAAATGTTGTACCTAACATGGTAGGACAGCATACACGGCTCGAGTGCTGCTCCATCCAGTTAGATGGGTAGGAAAGAGAAGCTGGGAATTTTCCCTCTATGCTTAGTGTGAGATGTTGTGTGGGATGTATAAAAGGCTGGGTAAGAACTTGTGGGTCAAGATCAGACAAAATGCCTGTAAAGGAACTCAAGAAAGCTGGCAGATCTTTCAGGACAGTGTCATCCAAGTTCATGAAAAATTCATCCCTGTATTCAGGAAAACGAGAAACATATCAGGAGACAGATTTGGCTAAGTGGGGAACAGTGTTTATGTGCATGCACTTGAGGCAGGACTCCTTTCAACCTCTTTTATTGGTTTATTGTTTGTTTGTTTGATTGTTTGCTTTATTATAGATTTGGCAAGGCTAGCCTGGATTGTTTAGGGTGTATCTTCTTTGTTTTTCAGCATTGACATCAGCAGTGCTGATTCTGTCAATGGTTCCTCATCCCACTTATTAATGGAAATTAAAGAGATGCAGAGAGCTTAGTCTCTTAAAACAAGAAACAGTTCATTTTTAATAGTTTTTGTAACTTTAGAAAACAGTACTGAGAAGGAGATGAATAAATTAAGATCTCTGATCTGTATGGTAAAATACATTGTCTTAATGAGTCACATTCCTCTGTTCATAAACCCTACCATGTTAGACAAATCTATTGCAAGGAAAACATTTATTCCTTGACAGCCTGGTTAAGTTCTGTAGTCACATTATGTCGTGTTACACTGCACATGCACTAATGTCTGTTGTTATTAATTGCTTAACCTTTCTACACCAGGAACCCAAGTAATTTACAGAATCAAAAGTTAATTGTAGAGCTAAACTGTTTTGTTGGTGGTTGTGGTTTTGTTTTGGTGTTTGTTTGTTTGTTTTGGGGGGGTTGTTTCTTTGTTGTTTTTGTGTGTTTGTGTGATCAAATGCTGACCATCAAAAGAAAGAAAGCAAAAGCAAGTTTCCACTTAAAAGTAGTTTAGGCATTTAATTCAGAAGAAAGTTATGTGTTATGTTAAAAGTACTTCAGATCTTCCCTACACATATACAGCATCTCAGCTATACAGCTACTCCAGAGATTTCAATTAGTATTACAGCAGTTAAGCTCATCTAACGATACTAAAAGTTTAAGATTTTTTACTTAAATGCATTTGGGTTGTAAATAAGTGAAAGACATTACAGAAGACACAGGTTGCATATGTATATTGCTATTTGTGCCACTTTGCTGACATGCATGGATGCATGAGTTTGCTTTCATTCCTTGAGGGACTGTTCAGAAATTGGATTGCTGACTAATTCTCTACATGGCCCCAGTTACCTAGGAGTTTGGAGTATCTTCTAATTATTTGAAGATGAATTTCACAGTAAATCTTGAACAGTACCACCTGGCTCATTTTTTTTATGTTTAACAGTATCTCAAGAAGCTGAAAAGGACAAACAAAAAGTCAAGAATTTGAGAAAGAAGAGTCCACTATACAATTACTGTAAATATCAAGTTACAGAATTATTCTAAAAGGGTATTTTAGCCATTAACTGTTAAATATATATATGACTGTGGGCTGCAGTTCCTGGTTGTTGTTAAACCAGATCAAACTCAATATGTATGAATCAGAGTTCAAGAACAGGAACAAAAATTTTACTTTTTACCCTCTATCTACCAACTCATTAATAAATAAATACATACATACATACATAAATAATGAAAACAAACAAAATCTCAGCAACAGCAAGCCAAGTCAGCACTGAAATTGTAGGGTTTCTAGTTTCTCACTATTTAATTTAATGAGTTTAGTTTTTCAGCTTTAATAGTTGCCAAATCAGGTCCAAGATACCTGAGGACAGACATTAGCCTATCTTCCTGAATATCTTAGCCCTGAACTCCACAGCACCAGTTGTCTTGTCCTAAGGGACAAGTAAGAATTTATCAACTTTCTTGCTCTCTTTTTTTTCCCTTACTTCCATTATAAGAATTAAGTGAAGAATTAATGAAGTCCTCACTGGAGTTAAGCAGAACACCCTTACGTGCTACTTTGAATGTATGTATTTTTCCACCAACTGCTTCTTCTGAGGCCACACTTTATATTCATTGCACACATACTCTTTTGCAAACAGTTCAGGTTTAATGTTGGCCAGTTCTGATTCTGAGAAAAATGTGGTCCCTGAGAAACAGCAATATACCCAGAACTCATTCTTGTTTATCCCACTGGTTCCCTGTTATCCAACAATTTAATATTTGCTTTCTTTATTCCAGATTATGAAAAAAAAAAATGAGTGAAGTTGTAGCAAAACTAATACAATATGAAGAATAGAGGATCATAGAAATGAAGTATGCTGTAGTGAAATATACACAGTGCTACTCACTAACCTTTTGTTGCTGCTTCTTTCAGTTCTTATTAAAATTGCCTGATAGAAAATTCATCTATTTAAAATGTAACTTTATAAAGCATTTTCTGAAGCAGATCATATCCTCAGCTGGTGTAAATCAAGGTAGCTCCATTCACTTCAGATGAACTTCTAAATAAACATTTGTAAGGTGAATTCTCTTGCGAAGTCTCTATGAATATTTTAGAATACAGAGTGTGCTGTGTTTTTATATGAGCAGAAACTGTATGCAATACAAATGTATT
>NW_028154084.1:125000-152843 GCF_964211835.1 Anser anser | reverse complement strand
GTGCCACTTTCTGCCCTCCAAAAGTGCTCTCAGCGGAAGCCTTTGGGTACACCTGAACTCCCTGGGGGAGCCTTTACGCAACCCCACACTCAACAGGACTCTGCGTCTTCACTCTTTCCTAACAACCCTGAACATAACCCTAACCGCAACAAGAAGCTGAACCCGAGTTAGACCCGAAAAAACACGTACGGTGCCACTTTCTGCCATCAAAAAGTGCTCTCAGCGGAAGCCTTTGGGTACACCTGAACTCCCTGGGGGAGCCTTTACGCAACCCCACACTCAACAGGACTCTGCGTCTTCACTCTTTCCTAACAACCCTAAACATAACCCTAACCGCAACAAGAAGCTCAACCCGAGTTAGACCCGAAAAAACACGTACGGTGCCACTTTCTGCCATCAAAAAGTGCTCTCAGCGGAAGCCTTTGGGTACACCTGAACTCCCTGGGGGGAGCCTTTACGCAACCCCACACTCAACAGGACTCTGCGTCTTCACTCTTTCCTAACAACCCTGAACATAACCCTAACCGCAACAAGAAGCTCAACCCGAGTTAGACCCGAAAAAACACGTACGGTGCCACTTTCTGCCATCAAAAAGTGCTCTCAGCGGAAGCCTTTGGGTACACCTGAACTCCCTGGGGGAGCCTTTACGCAACCCCACACTCAACAGGACTCTGCGTCTTCACTCTTTCCTAACAACCCTAAACATAACCCTAACCGCAACAAGAAGCTGAACCCGAGTTAGACCCGAAAAAAACACGTACGGTGCCACTTTCTGCCATCCAAAAGTGCTCTCAGCGGAAGCCTTTGGGTACACCTGAACTCCCTGGGGGAGCCTTTACGCAACCCCACACTCAACAGGACTCTGCGTCTTCACTCTTTCCTAACAACCCTAAACATAACCCTAACCGCAACAAGAAGCTGAACCCGAGTTAGACCCGAAAAAACACGTACGGTGCCACTTTCTGCCATCAAAAAGTGCTCTCAGCGGAAGCCTTTGGGTACACCTGAACTCCCTGGGGGAGCCTTTACGCAACCCCACACTCAACAGGACTCTGCGTCTTCACTCTTTCCTAACAACCCTAAACATAACCCTAACCGCAACAAGAAGCTGAACCCGAGTTAGACCCGAAAAAACACGTACGGTGCCACTTTCTGCCATCAAAAAGTGCTCTCAGCGGAAGCCTTTGGGTACACCTGAACTCCCTGGGGGAGCCTTTACGCAACCCCACACTCAACAGGACTCTGCGTCTTCACTCTTTCCTAACAACCCTAAACATAACCCTAACCGCAACAAGAAGCTCAACCCGAGTTAGACCCGAAAAAACACGTACGGTGCCACTTTCTGCCATCCAAAAGTGCTCTCAGCGGAAGCCTTTGGGTACACCTGAACTCCCTGGGGGAGCCTTTACGCAACCCCACACTCAACAGGACTCTGCGTCTTCACTCTTTCCTAACAACCCTAAACATAACCCTAACCGCAACAAGAAGCTCAACCCGAGTTAGACCCGAAAAAACACGTACGGTGCCACTTTCTGCCATCAAAAAGTGCTCTCAGCGGAAGCCTTTGGGTACACCTGAACTCCCTGGGGGAGCCTTTACGCAACCCCACACTCAACAGGACTCTGCGTCTTCACTCTTTCCTAACAACCCTAAACATAACCCTAACCGCAACAAGAAGCTCAACCCGAGTTAGACCCGAAAAAACACGTACGGTGCCACTTTCTGCCATCAAAAAGTGCTCTCAGCGGAAGCCTTTGGGTACACCTGAACTCCCTGGGGGAGCCTTTACGCAACCCCACACTCAACACGACTCTGCGTCTTCACTCTTTCCTAACAACCCTAAACATAACCCTAACCGCAACAAGAAGCTGAACCCGAGTTAGACCCGAAAAAACACGTACGGTGCCACTTTCTGCCATCCAAAAGTGCTCTCAGCGGAATCCTTTGGGTACACCTGAACTCCCTGGGGGAGCCTTTACGCAACCCCACACTCAACAGGACTCTGCGTCTTCACTCTTTCCTAACAACCCTAAACATAACCCTAACCGCAACAAGAAGCTGAACCCGAGTTAGACCCGAAAAAACACGTACGGTGCCACTTTCTGCCATCAAAAAGTGCTCTCAGCGGAAGCCTTTGGGTACACCTGAACTCCCTGGGGGAGCCTTTACGCAACCCCACACTCAACAGGACTCTGCGTCTTCACTCTTTCCTAACAACCCTAAACATAACCCTAACCGCAACAAGAAGCTCAACCCGAGTTAGACCCGAAAAAACACGTACGGTGCCACTTTCTGCCATCCAAAAGTGCTCTCAGCGGAAGCCTTTGGGTACACCTGAACTCCCTGGGGGAGCCTTTACGCAACCCCACACTCAACAGGACTCTGCGTCTTCACTCTTTCCTAACAACCCTGAACATAACCCTAACCGCAACAAGAAGCTCAACCCGAGTTAGACCCGAAAAAACACGTACGGTGCCACTTTCTGCCATCAAAAAGTGCTCTCAGCGGAAGCCTTTGGGTACACCTGAACTCCCTGGGGGAGCCTTTACGCAACCCCACACTCAACAGGACTCTGCGTCTTCACTCTTTCCTAACAACCCTAAACATAACCCTAACCGCAACAAGAAGCTGAACCCGAGTTAGACCCGAAAAAACACGTACGGTGCCACTTTCTGCCATCAAAAAGTGCTCTCAGCGGAAGCCTTTGGGTACACCTGAACTCCCTGGGGGAGCCTTTACGCAACCCCACACTCAACAGGACTCTGCGTCTTCACTCTTTCCTAACAACCCTAAACATAACCCTAACCGCAACAAGAAGCTCAACCCGAGTTAGACCCGAAAAAACACGTACGGTGCCACTTTCTGCCATCAAAAAGTGCTCTCAGCGGAAGCCTTTGGGTACACCTGAACTCCCTGGGGGAGCCTTTACGCAACCCCACACTCAACAGGACTCTGCGTCTTCACTCTTTCCTAACAACCCTGAAACATAACCCTAACCGCAACAAGAAGCTGAACCCGAGTTAGACCCGAAAAAACACGTACGGTGCCACTTTCTGCCCTCCAAAAGTGCTCTCAGCGGAAGCCTTTGGGTACACCTGAACTCCCTGGGGGAGCCTTTACGCAACCCCACACTCAACAGGACTCTGCGTCTTCACTCTTTCCTAACAACCCTAAACATAACCCTAACCGCAACAATTAGCTGAACCCGAGTTAGACCCGAAAAAACACGTACGGTGCCACTTTCTGCCATCAAAAAGTGCTCTCAGCGGAAGCCTTTGGGTACACCTGAACTCCCTGGGGGAGCCTTTACGCAACCCCACACTCAACAGGACTCTGCGTCTTCACTCTTTCCTAACAACCCTAAACATAACCCTAACCGCAACAAGAAGCTCAACCCGAGTTAGACCCGAAAAAACACGTACGGTGCCACTTTCTGCCATCCAAAAGTGCTCTCAGCGGAAGCCTTTGGGTACACCTGAACTCCCTGGGGGAGCCTTTACGCAACCCCACACTCAACAGGACTCTGCGTCTTCACTCTTTCCTAACAACCCTGAACATAACCCTAACCGCAACAAGAAGCTCAACCCGAGTTAGACCCGAAAAAACACGTACGGTGCCACTTTCTGCCATCAAAAAGTGCTCTCAGCGGAAGCCTTTGGGTACACCTGAACTCCCTGGGGGAGCCTTTACGCAACCCCACACTCAACAGGACTCTGCGTCTTCACTCTTTCCTAACAACCCTAAACATAACCCTAACCGCAACAAGAAGCTGAACCCGAGTTAGACCCGAAAAAACACGTACGGTGCCACTTTCTGCCATCAAAAAGTGCTCTCAGCGGAAGCCTTTGGGTACACCTGAACTCCCTGGGGGAGCCTTTACGTAACCCCACACTCAACAGGACTCTGCGTCTTCACTCTTTCCTAACAACCCTAAACATAACCCTAACCGCAACAAGAAGCTCAACCCGAGTTAGACCCGAAAAACACGTACGGTGCCACTTTCAAAAGTGCTCTCAGCGGAAGCCTTTGGGTACACCTGAACTCCCTGGGGGAGCCTTTACGCAACCCCACACTCAACAGGACTCTGCGTCTTCACTCTTTCCTAACAACCCTAAACATAACCCTAACCGCAACAAGAAGCTCAACCCGAGTTAGACCCGAAAAAACACGTACGGTGCCACTTTCTGCCATCAAAAAGTGCTCTCAGCGGAAGCCTTTGGGTACACCTGAACTCCCTGGGGGAGCCTTTACGCAACCCCACACTCAACAGGACTCTGCGTCTTCACTCTTTCCTAACAACCCTAAACATAACCCTAACCGCAACAAGAAGCTCAACCCGAGTTAGACCCGAAAAAACACGTACGGTGCCACTTTCTGCCATCAAAAAGTGCTCTCAGCGGAAGCCTTTGGGTACACCTGAACTCCCTGGGGGAGCCTTTACGCAACCCCACACTCAACAGGACTCTGCGTCTTCACTCTTTCCTAACAACCCTAAACATAACCCTAACCGCAACAAGAAGCTGAACCCGAGTTAGACCCGAAAAAACACGTACGGTGCCACTTTCTGCCATCCAAAAGTGCTCTCAGCGGAAGCCTTTGGGTACACCTGAACTCCCTGGGGGAGCCTTTACGCAACCCCACACTCAACAGGACTCTGCGTCTTCACTCTTTCCTAACAACCCTAAACATAACCCTAACCGCAACAAGAAGCTGAACCCGAGTTAGACCCGAAAAAACACGTACGGTGCCACTTTCTGCCATCCAAAAGTGCTCTCAGCGGAAGCCTTTGGGTACACCTGAACTCCCTGGGGGAGCCTTTACGCAACCCCACACTCAACAGGACTCTGCGTCTTCACTCTTTCCTAACAACCCTAAACATAACCCTAACCGCAACAAGAAGCTCAACCCGAGTTAGACCCGAAAAAACACGTACGGTGCCACTTTCTGCCATCAAAAAGTGCTCTCAGCGGAAGCCTTTGGGTACACCTGAACTCCCTGGGGGAGCCTTTACGTAACCCCACACTCAACACGACTCTGCGTCTTCACTCTTTCCTAACAACCCTAAACATAACCCTAACCGCAACAAGAAGCTCAACCCGAGTTAGACCCGAAAAAACACGTACGGTGCCACTTTCTGCCATCAAAAAGTGCTCTGAGCGGAAGCCTTTGGGTACACCTGAACTCCCTGGGGGAGCCTTTACGCAACCCCACACTCAACAGGACTCTGCGTCTTCACTCTTTCCTAACAACCCTAAACATAACCCTAACCGCAACAAGAAGCTGAACCCGAGTTAGACCCGAAAAAACACGTACGGTGCCACTTTCTGCCATCAAAAAGTGCTCTCAGCGGAAGCCTTTGGGTACACCTGAACTCCCTGGGGGAGCCTTTACGCAACCCCACACTCAACAGGACTCTGCGTCTTCACTCTTTCCTAACAACCCTAAACATAACCCTAACCGCAACAAGAAGCTCAACCCGAGTTAGACCCGAAAAAACACGTACGGTGCCACTTTCTGCCATCAAAAAGTGCTCTCAGCGGAAGCCTTTGGGTACACCTGAACTCCCTGGGGGAGCCTTTACGCAACCCCACACTCAACAGGACTCTGCGTCTTCACTCTTTCCTAACAACCCTAAACATAACCCTAACCGCAACAAGAAGCTGAACCCGAGTTAGACCCGAAAAAACACGTACGGTGCCACTTTCTGCCATCAAAAAGTGCTCTCAGCGGAAGCCTTTGGGTACACCTGAACTCCCTGGGGGAGCCTTTACGCAACCCCACACTCAACAGGACTCTGCGTCTTCACTCTTTCCTAACAACCCTAAACATAACCCTAACCGCAACAAGAAGCTAAACCCGAGTTAGACCCGAAAAAACACGTACGGTGCCACTTTCTGCCATCAAAAAGTGCTCTCAGCGGAAGCCTTTGGGTACACTTGAACTCCCTGGGGGAGCCTTTACGCAACCCCACACTCAACAGGACTCTGCGTCTTCACTCTTTCCTAACAACCCTAAACATAAGCCTAACCGCAACAAGAAGCTGAACCCGAGTTAGACCCGAAAAAACACGTACGGTGCCACTTTCTGCCATCAAAAAGTGCTCTCAGCGGAAGCCTTTGGGTACACCTGAACTCCCTGGGGGAGCCTTTACGCAACCCCACACTCAACAGGACTCTGTGTCTTCACTCTTTCCTAACAACCCTAAACATAACCCTAACCGCAACAAGAAGCTGAACCCGAGTTAGACCCGAAAAAACACGTACGGTGCCACTTTCTGCCATCAAAAAGTGCTCTCAGCGGAAGCCTTTGGGTACACCTGAACTCCCTGGGGGAGCCTTTACGCAACCCCACACTCAACAGGACTCTGCGTCTTCACTCTTTCCTAACAACCCTAAACATAACCCTAACCGCAACAAGAAGCTGAACCCGAGTTAGACCCGAAAAAACACGTACGGTGCCACTTTCTGCCATCAAAAAGTGCTCTCAGCGGAAGCCTTTGGGTACACCTGAACTCCCTGGGGGAGCCTTTACGCAACCCCACACTCAACAGGACTCTGCGTCTTCACTCTTTCCTAACAACCCTAAACATAACCCTAACCGCAACAAGAAGCTGAACCCGAGTTAGACCCGAAAAAACACGTACGGTGCCACTTTCTGCCATCAAAAAGTGCTCTCAGCGGAAGCCTTTGGGTACACCTGAACTCCCTGGGGGAGCCTTTACGCAACCCCACACTCAACAGGACTCTGCGTCTTCACTCTTTCCTAACAACCCTAAACATAACCCTAACCGCAACAAGAAGCTCAACCCGAGTTAGACCCGAAAAAACACGTACGGTGCCACTTTCTGCCATCAAAAAGTGCTCTCAGCGGAAGCCTTTGGGTACACCTGAACTCCCTGGGGGAGCCTTTACGCAACCCCACACTCAACAGGACTCTGCGTCTTCACTCTTTCCTAACAACCCTAAACATAACCCTAACCGCAACAAGAAGCTCAACCCGAGTTAGACCCGAAAAAACACGTACGGTGCCACTTTCTGCCATCAAAAAGTGCTCTCAGCGGAAGCCTTTGGGTACACCTGAACTCCCTGGGGGAGCCTTTACGCAACCCCACACTCAACAGGACTCTGCGTCTTCACTCTTTCCTAACAACCCTAAACATAACCCTAACCGCAACAAGAAGCTCAACCCGAGTTAGACCCGAAAAAACACGTACGGTGCCACTTTCTGCCATCAAAAAGTGCTCTCAGCGGAAGCCTTTGGGTACACCTGAACTCCCTGGGGGAGCGTTTACGCAACCCCACACTCAACAGGACTCTGAGTCTTCACTCTTTCCCAACAACCCTAAACATAACCCTAACCGCAACAAGAAGCTGAACCCGAGTTAGACCCGAAAAAACACGTACGGTGCCACTTTCTGCCATCAAAAAGTGCTCTCAGCGGAAGCCTTTGGGTACACCTGAACTCCCTGGGGGAGCCTTTACGCAACCCCACACTCAACAGGACTCTGCGTCTTCACTCTTTCCTAACAACCCTAAACATAACCCTAACCGCAACAAGAAGCTCAACCCAAGTTAGACCCGAAAAAACACGTACGGTGCCACTTTCTGCCATCAAAAAGTGCTCTCAGCGGAAGCCTTTGGGTACACTTGAACTCCCTGGGGGAGCCTTTACGCAACCCCACACTCAACAGGACTCTGCGTCTTCACTCTTTCCTAACAACCCTAAACATAACCCTAACCGCAACAAGAAGCTGAACCTGAGTTAGACCCGAAAAAACACCTACGGTGCCACTTTCTGCCATCCAAAAGTGCTCTCAGCGGAAGCCTTTGGGTACACCTGAACTCCCTGGGGGAGCCTTTACGCAACCCCACACTCAACAGGACTCTGCGTCTTCACTCTTTCCTAACAACCCTAAACATAACCCTAACCGCAACAAGAAGCTGAACCCGAGTTAGACCCGAAAAAACACGTACGGTGCCACTTTCTGCCATCAAAAAGTGCTCTCAGCGGAAGCCTTTGGGTACACCTGAACTCCCTGGGGGAGCCTTTACGCAACCCCACACTCAACAGGACTCTGCGTCTTCACTCTTTCCTAACAACCCTAAACATAACCCTAACCGCAACAAGAAGCTCAACCCGAGTTAGACCCGAAAAAACACGTACGGTGCCACTTTCTGCCATCAAAAAGTGCTCTCAGCGGAAGCCTTTGGGTACACCTGAACTCCCTGGCGGAGCCTTTACGCAACCCCACACTCAACAGGACTCTGCGTCTTCACTCTTTCCTAACAACCCTGAACATAACCCTAACCGCAACAAGAAGCTCAACCCGAGTTAGACCCGAAAAAACACGTACGGTGCCACTTTCTGCCATCAAAAAGTGCTCTCAGCGGAAGCCTTTGGGTACACCTGAACTCCCTGGCGGAGCCTTTACGCAACCCCACACTCAACAGGACTCTGCGTCTTCACTCTTTCCTAACAACCCTAAACATAACCCTAACCGCAACAAGAAGCTCAACCCGAGTTAGACCCGAAAAAACACGTACGGTGCCACTTTCTGCCATCAAAAAGTGCTCTCAGCGGAAGCCTTTGGGTACACCTGAACTCCCTGGGGGAGCCTTTACGCAACCCCACACTCAACAGGACTCTGCGTCTTCACTCTTTCCTAACAACCCTAAACATAACCCTAACCGCAACAAGAAGCTCAACCCGAGTTAGACCCGAAAAAACACGTACGGTGCCACTTTCTGCCATCAAAAAGTGCTCTCAGCGGAAGCCTTTGGGTACACCTGAACTCCCTGGGGGAGCCTTTACGCAACCCCACACTCAACAGGACTCTGCGTCTTCACTCTTTCCTAACAACCCTAAACATAACCCTAACCGCAACAAGAAGCTCAACCCGAGTTAGACCCGAAAAAACACGTACGGTGCCACTTTCTGCCCTCCAAAAGTGCTCTCAGCGGAAGCCTTTGGGTACACCTGAACTCCCTGGGGGAGCCTTTACGCAACCCCACACTCAACAGGACTCTGCGTCTTCACTCTTTCCTAACAACCCTAAACATAACCCTAACCGCAACAAGAAGCTGAACCCGAGTTAGACCCGAAAAAACACGTACGGTGCCACTTTCTGCCATCAAAAAGTGCTCTCAGCGGAAGCCTTTGGGTACACCTGAACTCCCTGGGGGAGCCTTTACGCAACCCCACACTCAACAGGACTCTGCGTCTTCACTCTTTCCTAACAACCCTAAACATAACCCTAACCGCAACAAGAAGCTCAACCCGAGTTAGACCCGAAAAAACACGTACGGTGCCACTTTCTGCCCTCCAAAAGTGCTCTCAGCGGAAGCCTTTGGGTACACCTGAACTCCCTGGGGGAGCCTTTACGCAACCCCACACTCAACAGGACTCTGCGTCTTCACTCTTTCCTAACAACCCTGAACATAACCCTAACCGCAACAAGAAGCTGAACCCGAGTTAGACCCGAAAAAACACGTACGGTGCCACTTTCTGCCATCAAAAAGTGCTCTCAGCGGAAGCCTTTGGGTACACCTGAACTCCCTGGGGGAGCCTTTACGCAACCCCACACTCAACAGGACTCTGCGTCTTCACTCTTTCCTAACAACCCTAAACATAACCCTAACCGCAACAAGAAGCTCAACCCGAGTTAGACCCGAAAAAACACGTACGGTGCCACTTTCTGCCATCAAAAAGTGCTCTCAGCGGAAGCCTTTGGGTACACCTGAACTCCCTGGGGGAGCCTTTACGCAACCCCACACTCAGCAGGACTCTGCGTCTTCACTCTTTCCTAACAACCCTGAACATAACCCTAACCGCAACAAGAAGCTCAACCCGAGTTAGACCCGAAAAAACACGTACGGTGCCACTTTCTGCCATCAAAAAGTGCTCTCAGCGGAAGCCTTTGGGTACACCTGAACTCCCTGGGGGAGCCTTTACGCAACCCCACACTCAACAGGACTCTGCGTCTTCACTCTTTCCTAACAACCCTAAACATAACCCTAACCGCAACAAGAAGCTGAACCCGAGTTAGACCCGAAAAAACACGTACGGTGCCACTTTCTGCCATCCAAAAGTGCTCTCAGCGGAAGCCTTTGGGTACACCTGAACTCCCTGGGGGAGCCTTTACGTAACCCCACACTCAACAGGACTCTGCGTCTTCACTCTTTCCTAACAACCCTAAACATAACCCTAACCGCAACAAGAAGCTGAACCCGAGTTAGACCCGAAAAAACACGTACGGTGCCACTTTCTGCCATCAAAAAGTGCTCTCAGCGGAAGCCTTTGGGTACACCTGAACTCCCTGGGGGAGCCTTTACGCAACCCCACACTCAACAGGACTCTGCGTCTTCACTCTTTCCTAACAACCCTAAACATAACCCTAACCGCAACAAGAAGCTGAACCCGAGTTAGACCCGAAAAAACACGTACGGTGCCACTTTCTGCCATCAAAAAGTGCTCTCAGCGGAAGCCTTTGGGTACACCTGAACTCCCTGGGGGAGCCTTTACGCAACCCCACACTCAACAGGACTCTGCGTCTTCACTCTTTCCTAACAACCCTAAACATAACCCTAACCGCAACAAGAAGCTCAACCCGAGTTAGACCCGAAAAAACACGTACGGTGCCACTTTCTGCCATCCAAAAGTGCTCTCAGCGGAAGCCTTTGGGTACACCTGAACTCCCTGGGGGAGCCTTTACGCAACCCCACACTCAACAGGACTCTGCGTC
The DNA here is from genome assembly GCF_964211835.1 of Anser anser. Classification (NCBI taxonomy): domain Eukaryota; kingdom Metazoa; phylum Chordata; class Aves; order Anseriformes; family Anatidae; genus Anser; species Anser anser. Next base: position 142,102 of record NW_028154084.1, on the reverse strand, counting down.
TTCACTCTTTCCTAACAACCCTAAACATAACCCTAACCGCAACAAGAAGCTCAACCCGAGTTAGACCCGAAAAAACACGTACGGTGCCACTTTCTGCCATCAAAAAGTGCTCTCAGCGGAAGCCTTTGGGTACACCTGAACTCCCTGGGGGAGCCTTTACGCAACCCCACACTCAACAGGACTCTGCGTCTTCACTCTTTCCTAACAACCCTAAACATAACCCTAACCGCAACAAGAAGCTCAACCCGAGTTAGACCCGAAAAAACACGTACGGTGCCACTTTCTGCCATCAAAAAGTGCTCTCAGCGGAAGCCTTTGGGTACACCTGAACTCCCTGGGGGAGCCTTTACGCAACCCCACACTCAACACGACTCTGCGTCTTCACTCTTTCCTAACAACCCTAAACATAACCCTAACCGCAACAAGAAGCTGAACCCGAGTTAGACCCGAAAAAACACGTACGGTGCCACTTTCTGCCATCCAAAAGTGCTCTCAGCGGAATCCTTTGGGTACACCTGAACTCCCTGGGGGAGCCTTTACGCAACCCCACACTCAACAGGACTCTGCGTCTTCACTCTTTCCTAACAACCCTAAACATAACCCTAACCGCAACAAGAAGCTGAACCCGAGTTAGACCCGAAAAAACACGTACGGTGCCACTTTCTGCCATCAAAAAGTGCTCTCAGCGGAAGCCTTTGGGTACACCTGAACTCCCTGGGGGAGCCTTTACGCAACCCCACACTCAACAGGACTCTGCGTCTTCACTCTTTCCTAACAACCCTAAACATAACCCTAACCGCAACAAGAAGCTCAACCCGAGTTAGACCCGAAAAAACACGTACGGTGCCACTTTCTGCCATCCAAAAGTGCTCTCAGCGGAAGCCTTTGGGTACACCTGAACTCCCTGGGGGAGCCTTTACGCAACCCCACACTCAACAGGACTCTGCGTCTTCACTCTTTCCTAACAACCCTGAACATAACCCTAACCGCAACAAGAAGCTCAACCCGAGTTAGACCCGAAAAAACACGTACGGTGCCACTTTCTGCCATCAAAAAGTGCTCTCAGCGGAAGCCTTTGGGTACACCTGAACTCCCTGGGGGAGCCTTTACGCAACCCCACACTCAACAGGACTCTGCGTCTTCACTCTTTCCTAACAACCCTAAACATAACCCTAACCGCAACAAGAAGCTGAACCCGAGTTAGACCCGAAAAAACACGTACGGTGCCACTTTCTGCCATCCAAAAGTGCTCTCAGCGGAAGCCTTTGGGTACACCTGAACTCCCTGGGGGAGCCTTTACGCAACCCCACACTCAACAGGACTCTGCGTCTTCACTCTTTCCTAACAACCCTAAACATAACCCTAACCGCAACAAGAAGCTCAACCCGAGTTAGACCCGAAAAAACACGTACGGTGCCACTTTCTGCCATCCAAAAGTGCTCTCAGCGGAAGCCTTTGGGTACACCTGAACTCCCTGGGGGAGCCTTTACGCAACCCCACACTCAACAGGACTCTGCGTCTTCACTCTTTCCTAACAACCCTAAACATAACCCTAACCGCAACAAGAAGCTCAATCCGAGTTAGACCCGAAAAAACACGTACGGTGCCACTTTCTGCCATCAAAAAGTGCTCTCAGCGGAAGCCTTTGGGTACACCTGAACTCCCTGGCGGAGCCTTTACGCAACCCCACACTCAACAGGACTCTGCGTCTTCACTCTTTCCTAACAACCCTGAACATAACCCTAACCGCAACAACAAGCTCAACCCGAGTTAGACCCGAGAAAACACGTACGGTGCCACTTTCTGCCATCAAAAAGTGCTCTCAGCGGAAGCCTTTGGGTACACCTGAACTCCCTGGGGGAGCCTTTACGCAACCCCACACTCAACAGGACTCTGCGTCTTCACTCTTTCCTAACAACCCTAAACATAACCCTAACCGCAACAAGAAGCTCAACCCGAGTTAGACCCGAAAAAACACGTACGGTGCCACTTTCTGCCATCAAAAAGTGCTCTCAGCGGAAGCCTTTGGGTACACCTGAACTCCCTGGGGGAGCCTTTACGCAACCCCACACTCAACAGGACTCTGCGTCTTCACTCTTTCCTAACAACCCTAAACATAACCCTAACCGCAACAAGAAGCTCAACCCGAGTTAGACCCGAAAAAACACGTACGGTGCCACTTTCTGCCATCAAAAAGTGCTCTCAGCGGAAGCCTTTGGGTACACCTGAACTCCCTGGGGGAGCCTTTACGCAACCCCACACTCAACAGGACTCTGCGTCTTCACTCTTTCCTAACAACCCTAAACATAACCCTAACCGCAACAAGAAGCTCAACCCGAGTTAGACCCGAAAAAACACGTACGGTGCCACTTTCTGCCATCCAAAAGTGCTCTCAGCAGAAGCCTTTGGGTACACCTGAACTCCCTGGGGGAGCCTTTACGCAACCCCACACTCAACAGGACTCTGCGTCTTCACTCTTTCCTAACAACCCTAAACATAACCCTAACCGCAACAAGAAGCTCAACCCGAGTTAGACCCGAAAAAACACGTACGGTGCCACTTTCTGCCATCAAAAAGTGCTCTCAGCGGAAGCCTTTGGGTACACCTGAACTCCCTGGCGGAGCCTTTACGCAACCCCACACTCAACAGGACTCTGCGTCTTCACTCTTTCCTAACAACCCTGAACATAACCCTAACCACAACAAGAAGCTCAACCCGAGTTAGACCCGAAAAAACACGTACGGTGCCACTTTCTGCCATCAAAAAGTGCTCTCAGCGGAAGCCTTTGGGTACACCTGAACTCCCTGGGGGAGCCTTTACGCAACCCCACACTCAACAGGACTCTGCGTCTTCACTCTTTCCTAACAACCCTAAACATAACCCTAACCGCAACAAGAAGCTCAACCCGAGTTAGACCCGAAAAAACATGTACGGTGCCACTTTCTGCCATCAAAAAGTGCTCTCAGCGGAAGCCTTTGGGTACACCTGAACTCCCTGGGGGAGCCTTTACGCAACCCCACACTCAACAGGACTCTGCGTCTTCACTCTTTCCTAACAACCCTAAACATAACCCTAACCGCAACAAGAAGCTGAACCCGAGTTAGACCCGAAAAAACACGTACGGTGCCACTTTCTGCCATCAAAAAGTGCTCTCAGCGGAAGCCTTTGGGTACACCTGAACTCCCTGGGGGAGCCTTTACGCAACCCCACACTCAACAGGACTCTGCGTCTTCACTCTTTCCTAACAACCCTAAACATAACCCTAACCGCAACAAGAAGCTGAACCCGAGTTAGACCCGAAAAAACACGTACGGTGCCACTTTCTGCCATCAAAAAGTGCTCTCAGCGGAAGCCTTTGGGTACACCTGAACTCCCTGGGGGAGCCTTTACACAACCCCACACTCAACAGGACTCTGCGTCTTCACTCTTTCCTAACAACCCTAAACATAACCCTAACCGCAACAAGAAGCTGAACCCGAGTTAGACCCGAAAAAACACGTACGGTGCCACTTTCTGCAATCAAAAAGTGCTCTCAGCGGAAGCCTTTGGGTACACGTGAACTCCCTGGGGGAGCCTTTACGCAACCCCACACTCAACAGGACTCTGCGTCTTCACTCTTTCCTAACAACCCTAAACATAACCCTAACCGCAACAAGAAGCTGAACCCGAGTTAGACCCGAAAAAACACGTACGGTGCCACTTTCTGCCATCAAAAAGTGCTCTGAGCGGAAGCCTTTGGGTACACCTGAACTCCCTGGGGGAGCCTTTACGCAACCCCACACTCAACAGGACTCTGCGTCTTCACTCTTTCCTAACAACCCTAAACATAACCCTAACCGCAACAAGAAGCTGAACCCGAGTTAGACCCGAAAAAACACGTACGGTGCCACTTTCTGCCATCAAAAAGTGCTCTCAGCGGAAGCCTTTGGGTACACCTGAACTCCCTGGGGGAGCCTTTACGCAACCCCACACTCAACAGGACTCTGCGTCTTCACTCTTTCCTAACAACCCTAAACATAACCCTAACCGCAACAAGAAGCTGAACCCGAGTTAGACCCGAAAAAACACGTACGGTGCCACTTTCTGCCATCAAAAAGTGCTCTCAGCGGAAGCCTTTGGGTACACCTGAACTCCCTGGGGGAGCCTTTACGCAACCCCACACTCAACAGGACTCTGCGTCTTCACTCTTTCCTAACAACCCTGAACATAACCCTAACCGCATCAAGAAGCTCAACCCGAGTTAGACCCGAAAAAACACGTACGGTGCCACTTTCTGCCATCAAAAAGTGCTCTCAGCGGAAGCCTTTGGGTACACCTGAACTCCCTGGGGGAGCCTTTACGCAACCCCACACTCAACAGGACTCTGCGTCTTCACTCTTTCCTAACAACCCTAAACATAACCCTAACCGCAACAAGAAGCTCAACCCGAGTTAGACCCGAAAAAACACGTACGGTGCCACTTTCTGCCATCAAAAAGTGCTCTCAGCGGAAGCCTTTGGGTACACCTGAACTCCCTGGGGGAGCCTTTACGTAACCCCACACTCAACAGGACTCTGCGTCTTCACTCTTTCCTAACAACCCTAAACATAACCCTAACCGCAACAAGAAGCTCAACCCGAGTTAGACCCGAAAAAACACGTACGGTGCCACTTTCTGCCATCAAAAAGTGCTCTCAGCGGAAGCCTTTGGGTACACCTGAACTCCCTGGGGGAGCCTTTACGCAACCCCACACTCAACAGGACTCTGCGTCTTCACTCTTTCCTAACAACCCTAAACATAACCCTAACCGCAACAAGAAGCTCAACCCGAGTTAGACCCGAAAAAACACGTACGGTGCCACTTTCTGCCATCAAAATTGCTCTCAGCGGAAGCCTTTGGGTACACCTGAACTCCCTGGGGGAGCCTTTACGCAACCCCACACTCAACAGGACTCTGCGTCTTCACTCTTTCCTAACAACCCTAAACATAACCCTAACCGCAACAAGAAGCTCAACCCGAGTTAGACCCGAAAAAACACGTACGGTGCCACTTTCTGCCATCAAAAAGTGCTCTCAGCGGAAGCCTTTGGGTACACCTGAACTCCCTGGGGGAGCCTTTACGCAACCCCACACTCAACAGGACTCTGCGTCTTCACTCTTTCCTAACAACCCTAAACATAACCCTAACCGCAACAAGAAGCTCAACCCGAGTTAGACCCGAAAAAACACGTACGGTGCCACTTTCTGCCATCAAAAAGTGCTCTCAGCGGAAGCCTTTGGGTACACTTGAACTCCCTGGGGGAGCCTTTACGCAACCCCACACTCAACAGGACTCTGCGTCTTCACTCTTTCCTAACAACCCTAAACATAACCCTAACCGCAACAAGAAGCTGAACCCGAGTTAGACCCGAAAAAACACGTACGGTGCCACTTTCTGCCATCCAAAAGTGCTCTCAGCGGAAGCCTTTGGGTACACCTGAACTCCCTGGGGGAGCCTTTACGCAACCCCACACTCAACAGGACTCTGCGTCTTCACTCTTTCCTAACAACCCTAAACATAACCCTAACCGCAACAAGAAGCTCAACCCGAGTTAGACCCGAAAAAACACGTACGGTGCCACTTTCTGCCATCAAAAAGTGCTCTCAGCGGAAGCCTTTGGGTACACCTGAACTCCCTGGGGGAGCCTTTACGCAACCCCACACTCAACAGGACTCTGCGTCTTCACTCTTTCCTAACAACCCTAAACATAACCCTAACCGCAACAAGAAGCTCAACCCGAGTTAGACCCGAAAAAACACGTACGGTGCCACTTTCTGCCATCAAAAAGTGCTCTCAGCGGAAGCCTTTGGGTACACCTGAACTCCCTGGGGGAGCCTTTACGCAACCCCACACTCAACAGGACTCTGCGTCTTCACTCTTTCCTAACAACCTTGAACATAACCCTAACCGCAACAAGAAGCTCAACCCGAGTTAGACCCGAAAAAACACGTACGGTGCCACTTTCTGCCATCAAAAAGTGCTCTCAGCGGAAGCCTTTGGGTACACCTGAACTCCCTGGGGGAGCCTTTACGCAACCCCACACTCAACAGGACTCTGCGTCTTCACTCTTTCCTAACAACCCTAAACATAACCCTAACCGCAACAAGAAGCTCAACCCGAGTTAGACCCGAAAAAACACGTACGGTGCCACTTTCTGCCATCAAAAAGTGCTCTCAGCGGAAGCCTTTGGGTACACCTGAACTCCCTGGGGGAGCCTTTACGCAACCCCACACTCAACAGGACTCTGCGTCTTCACTCTTTCCTAACAACCCTAAACATAACCCTAACCGCAACAAGAAGCTGAACCCGAGTTAGACCCGAAAAAACACGTACGGTGCCACTTTCTGCCATCAAAAAGTGCTCTCAGCGGAAGCCTTTGGGTACACCTGAACTCCCTGGGGGAGCCTTTACGCAACCCCACACTCAACAGGACTCTGCGTCTTCACTCTTTCCTAACAACCCTAAACATGACCCTAACCGCAACAAGAAGCTGAACCCGAGTTAGACCCGAAAAAACACGTACGGTGCCACTTTCTGCCCTCCAAAAGTGCTCTCAGCGGAAGCCTTTGGGTACACCTGAACTCCCTGGGGGAGCCTTTACGCAACCCCACACTCAACAGGACTCTGCGTCTTCACTCTTTCCTAACAACCCTAAACATAACCCTAACCGCAACAAGAAGCTCAACCCGAGTTAGACCCGAAAAAACACGTACGGTGCCACTTTCTGCCATCAAAAAGTGCTCTCAGCGGAAGCCTTTGGGTACACCTGAACTCCCTGGGGGAGCCTTTACGCAACCCCACACTCAACAGGACTCTGCGTCTTCACTCTTTCCTAACAACCCTAAACATGACCCTAACCGCAACAAGAAGCTGAACCCGAGTTAGACCCGAAAAAACACGTACGGTGCCACTTTCTGCCCTCCAAAAGTGCTCTCAGCGGAAGCCTTTGGGTACACCTGAACTCCCTGGGGGAGCCTTTACGCAACCCCACACTCAACAGGACTCTGCGTCTTCACTCTTTCCTAACAACCCTGAACATAACCCTAACCGCAACAAGAAGCTCAACCCGAGTTAGACCCGAAAAAACACGTACGGTGCCACTTTCTGCCATCAAAAAGTGCTCTCAGCGGAAGCCTTTGGGTACACCTGAACTCCCTGGGGGAGCCTTTACGCAACCCCACACTCAACAGGACTCTGCGTCTTCACTCTTTCCTAACAACCCTAAACATAACCCTAACCGCAACAAGAAGCTGAACCCGAGTTAGACCCGAAAAAACACGTACGGTGCCACTTTCTGCCATCAAAAAGTGCTCTCAGCGGAAGCCTTTGGGTACACCTGAACTCCCTGGGGGAGCCTTTACGCAACCCCACACTCAACAGGACTCTGCGTCTTCACTCTTTCCTAACAACCCTAAACATAACCCTAACCGCAACAAGAAGCTGAACCCGAGTTAGACCCGAAAAAACACGTACGGTGCCACTTTCTGCCATCAAAAAGTGCTCTCAGCGGAAGCCTTTGGGTACACCTGAACTCCCTGGGGGAGCCTTTACGCAACCCCACACTCAACAGGACTCTGCGTCTTCACTCTTTCCTAACAACCCTAAACATAACCCTAACCGCAACAAGAAGCTCAACCCGAGTTAGACCCGAAAAAACACGTACGGTGCCACTTTCTGCCATCCAAAAGTGCTCTCAGCGGAAGCCTTTGGGTACACCTGAACTCCCTGGGGGAGCCTTTACGCAACCCCACACTCAACAGGACTCTGCGTCTTCACTCTTTCCTAACAACCCTAAACATAACCCTAACCGCAACAAGAAGCTGAACCCGAGTTAGACCCGAAAAAACACGTACGGTGCCACTTTCTGCCATCAAAAAGTGCTCTCAGCGGAAGCCTTTGGGTACACCTGAACTCCCTGGGGGAGCCTTTACGCAACCCCACACTCAACAGGACTCTGCGTCTTCACTCTTTCCTAACAACCCTGAACATAACCCTAACCGCAACAAGAAGCTCAACCCGAGTTAGACCCGAAAAAACACGTACGGTGCCACTTTCTGCCATCAAAAAGTGCTCTCAGCGGAAGCCTTTGGGTACACCTGAACTCCCTGGGGGAGCCTTTACGCAACCCCACACTCAACAGGACTCTGCGTCTTCACTCTTTCCTAACAACCCTAAACATAACCCTAACCGCAACAAGAAGCTGAACCCGAGTTAGACCCGAAAAAACACGTACGGTGCCACTTTCTGCCATCAAAAAGTGCTCTCAGCGGAAGCCTTTGGGTACACCTGAACTCCCTGGGGGAGCCTTTACGTAACCCCACACTCAACAGGACTCTGCGTCTTCACTCTTTCCTAACAACCCTAAACATAACCCTAACCGCAACAAGAAGCTGAACCCGAGTTAGACCCGAAAAAACACGTATGGTGCCACTTTCTGCCATCAAAAAGTGCTCTCAGCGGAAGCCTTTGGGTACACCTGAACTCCCTGGGGGAGCCTTTACGCAACCCCACACTCAACAGGACTCTGCGTCTTCACTCTTTCCTAACAACCCTAAACATAACCCTAACCGCAACAAGAAGCTGAACCCGAGTTAGACCCGAAAAAACACGTACGGTGCCACTTTCTGCCATCAAAAAGTGCTCTCAGCGGAAGCCTTTGGGTACACCTGAACTCCCTGGGGGAGCCTTTACGCAACCCCACACTCAACAGGACTCTGCGTCTTCACTCTTTCCTAACAACCCTAAACATAACCCTAACCGCAACAAGAAGCTCAACCCGAGTTAGACCCGAAAAAACACGTACGGTGCCACTTTCTGCCATCAAAAAGTGCTCTCAGCGGAAGCCTTTGGGTACACCTGAACTCCCTGGGGGAGCCTTTACGCAACCCCACACTCAACAGGACTCTGCGTCTTCACTCTTTCCTAACAACCCTAAACATAACCCTAACCGCAACAAGAAGCTCAACCCGAGTTAGACCCGAAAAAACACGTACGGTGCCACTTTCTGCCATCAAAAAGTGCTCTCAGCGGAAGCCTTTGGGTACACCTGAACTCCCTGGGGGAGCCTTTACGCAACCCCACACTCAACAGGACTCTGCGTCTTCACTCTTTCCTAACAACCCTAAACATAACCCTAACCGCAACAAGAAGCTCAACCCGAGTTAGACCCGAAAAAACACGTACGGTGCCACTTTCTGCCATCAAAAAGTGCTCTCAGCGGAAGCCTTTGGGTACACCTGAACTCCCTGGGGGAGCCTTTACGCAACCCCACACTCAACAGGACTCTGCGTCTTCACTCTTTCCTAACAACCCTAAACATAACCCTAACCGCAACAAGAAGCTGAACCCGAGTTAGACCCGAAAAAACACGTACGGTGCCACTTTCTGCCATCCAAAAGTGTTCTCAGCGGAAGCCTTTGGGTACACCTGAACTCCCTGGGGGAGCCTTTACGCAACCCCACACTCAACAGGACTCTGCGTCTTCACTCTTTCCTAACAACCCTAAACATAACCCTAACCGCAACAAGAAGCTGAACCCGAGTTAGACCCGAAAAAACACGTACGGTGCCACTTTCTGCCATCCAAAAGTGCTCTCAGCGGAAGCCTTTGGGTACACCTGAACTCCCTGGGGGAGCCTTTACGCAACCCCACACTCAACAGGACTCTGCGTCTTCACTCTTTCCTAACAACCCTAAACATAAACCTAACCGCAACAAGAAGCTCAACCCGAGTTAGACCCGAAAAAACACGTACGGTGCCACTTTCTGCCATCAAAAAGTGCTCTCAGCGGAAGCCTTTGGGTACACCTGAACTCCCTGGGGGAGCCTTTACGCAACCCCACACTCAACAGGACTCTGCGTCTTCACTCTTTCCTAACAACCCTAAACATAACCCTAACCGCAACAAGAAGCTCAACCCGAGTTAGACCCGAAAAAACACGTACGGTGCCACTTTCTGCCATCAAAAAGTGCTCTCAGCGGAAGCCTTTGGGTACACCTGAACTCCCTGGGGGAGCCTTTACGCAACCCCACACTCAACAGGACTCTGCGTCTTCACTCTTTCCTAACAACCCTAAACATAACCCTAACCGCAACAAGAAGCTCAACCCGAGTTAGACCCGAAAAAACACGTACGGTGCCACTTTCTGCCATCCAAAAGTGCTCTCAGCGGAAGCCTTTGGGTACACCTGAACTCCCTGGGGGAGCCTTTACGCAACCCCACACTCAACAGGACTCTGCGTCTTCACTCTTTCCTAACAACCCTAAACATAACCCTAACCGCAACAAGAAGCTGAACCCGAGTTAGACCCGAAAAAACACGTACGGTGCCACTTTCTGCCATCAAAAAGTGCTCTCAGCGGAAGCCTTTGGGTACACCTGAACTCCCTGGGGGAGCCTTTACGCAACCCCACACTCAACAGGACTCTGCGTCTTCACTCTTTCCTAACAACCCTAAACATAACCCTAACCGCAACAAGAAGCTCAACCCGAGTTAGACCCGAAAAAACACGTACGGTGCCACTTTCTGCCATCAAAAAGTGCTCTCAGCGGAAGCCTTTGGGTACACCTGAACTCCCTGGGGGAGCCTTTACGCAACCCCACACTCAACAGGACTCTGCGTCTTCACTCTTTCCTAACAACCCTAAACATAACCCTAACCGCAACAAGAAGCTCAACCCGAGTTAGACCCGAAAAAACACGTACGGTGCCACTTTCTGCCATCAAAAAGTGCTCTCAGCGGAAGCCTTTGGGTACACCTGAACTCCCTGGGGGAGCCTTTACGCAACCCTACACTCAACAGGACTCTGCGTCTTCACTCTTTCCTAACAACCCTAAACATAACCCTAACCGCAACAAGAAGCTCAACCCGAGTTAGACCCGAAAAAACACGTACGGTGCCACTTTCTGCCATCAAAAAGTGCTCTCAGCGGAAGCCTTTGGGTACACCTGAACTCCCTGGGGGAGCCTTTACGCAACCCCACACTCAACAGGACTCTGCGTCTTCACTCTTTCCTAACAACCCTAAACATAACCCTAACCGCAACAAGAAGCTCAACCCGAGTTAGACCCGAAAAAACACGTACGGTGCCACTTTCTGCCATCCAAAAGTGCTCTCAGCGGAAGCCTTTGGGTACACCTGAACTCCCTGGGGGAGCCTTTACGCAACCCCACACTCAACAGGACTCTGCGTCTTCACTCTTTCCTAACAACCCTAAACATAACCCTAACCGCAACAAGAAGCTGAACCCGAGTTAGACCCGAAAAAACACGTACGGTGCCACTTTCTGCCATCCAAAAGTGCTCTCAGCGGAAGCCTTTGGGTACACCTGAACTCCCTGGGGGAGCCTTTACGCAACCCCACACTCAACAGGACTCTGCGTCTTCACTCTTTCCTAACAACCCTAAACATAACCCTAACCGCAACAAGAAGCTCAACCCGAGTTAGACCCGAAAAAACACGTACGGTGCCACTTTCTGCCATCAAAAAGTGCTCTCAGCGGAAGCCTTTGGGTACACCTGAACTCCCTGGGGGAGCCTTTACGCAACCCCACACTCAACAGGACTCTGCGTCTTCACTCTTTCCTAACAACCCTGAACATAACCCTAACCGCAACAAGAAGCTCAACCCGAGTTAGACCCGAAAAAACACGTACGGTGCCACTTTCTGCCATCAAAAAGTGCTCTCAGCGGAAGCCTTTGGGTACACCTGAACTCCCTGGGGGAGCCTTTACGCAACCCCACACTCAACAGGACTCTGCGTCTTCACTCTTTCCTAACAACCCTAAACATAACCCTAACCGCAACAAGAAGCTCAACCCGAGTTAGACCCGAAAAAACACGTACGGTGCCACTTTCTGCCATCCAAAAGTGCTCTCAGCGGAAGCCTTTGGGTACACCTGAACTCCCTGGGGGAGCCTTTACGCAACCCCACACTCAACAGGACTCTGCGTCTTCACTCTTTCCTAACAACCCTAAACATAACCCTAACCGCAACAAGAAGCTGAACCCGAGTTAGACCCGAAAAAACACGTACGGTGCCACTTTCTGCCATCAAAAAGTGCTCTCAGCGGAAGCCTTTGGGTACACCTGAACTCCCTGGGGGAGCCTTTACGCAACCCCACACTCAACAGGACTCTGCGTCTTCACTCTTTCCTAACAACCCTAAACATAACCCTAACCGCAACAAGAAGCTCAACCCGAGTTAGACCCGAAAAAACACGTACGGTGCCACTTTCTGCCATCAAAAAGTGCTCTCAGCGGAAGCCTTTGGGTACACCTGAACTCCCTGGGGGAGCCTTTACGCAACCCCACACTCAACAGGACTCTGCGTCTTCACTCTTTCCTAACAACCCTAAACATAACCCTAACCGCAACAAGAAGCTCAACCCGAGTTAGACCCGAAAAAACACGTACGGTGCCACTTTCTGCCATCAAAAAGTGCTCTCAGCGGAAGCCTTTGGGTACACCTGAACTCCCTGGGGGAGCCTTTACGCAACCCCGCACTCAACAGGACTCTGCGTCTTCACTCTTTCCTAACAACCCTAAACATAACCCTAACCGCAACAAGAAGCTGAACCCGAGTTAGACCCGAAAAAACACGTACGGTGCCACTTTCTGCCATCCAAAAGTGCTCTGAGCGGAAGCCTTTGGGTACACCTGAACTCCCTGGGGGAGCCTTTACGCAACCCCACACTCAACAGGACTCTGCGTCTTCACTCTTTCCTAACAACCCTAAACATAACCCTAACCGCAACAAGAAGCTGAACCCGAGTTAGACCCGAAAAAACACGTACGGTGCCACTTTCTGCCCTCCAAAAGTGCTCTCAGCGGAAGCCTTTGGGTACACTTGAACTCCCTGGGGGAGCCTTTACGCAACCCCACACTCAACAGGACTCTGCGTCTTCACTCTTTCCTAACAACCCTAAACATAACCCTAACCGCAACAAGAAGCTGAACCCGAGTTAGACCCGAAAAAACACGTACGGTGCCACTTTCTGCCCTCCAAAAGTGCTCTCAGCGGAAGCCTTTGGGTACACCTGAACTCCCTGGGGGAGCCTTTACGCAACCCCACACTCAACAGGACTCTGCGTCTTCACTCTTTCCTAACAACCCTAAACATAACCCTAACCGCAACAAGAAGCTGAACCCGAGTTAGACCCGAAAAAACACGTACGGTGCCACTTTCTGCCATCAAAAAGTGCTCTCAGCGGAAGCCTTTGGGTACACCTGAACTCCCTGGGGGAGCCTTTACACAACCCCACACTCAACAGGACTCTGCGTCTTCACTCTTTCCTAACAACCCTAAACATAACCCTAACCGCAACAAGAAGCTCAACCCGAGTTAGACCCGAAAAAACACGTACGGTGCCACTTTCTGCCATCAAAAAGTGCTCTCAGCGGAAGCCTTTGGGTACACCTGAACTCCCTGGGGGAGCCTTTACGCAACCCCACACTCAACAGGACTCTGCGTCTTCGCTCTTCCCTAACAACCCTAAACATAACCCTAACCGCAACAAGAAGCTGAACCCGAGTTAGACCCGAAAAAACACGTACGGTGCCACTTTCTGCCATCAAAAAGTGCTCTCAGCGGAAGCCTTTGGGTACACCTGAACTCCCTGGGGGAGCCTTTACGCAACCCCACACTCAACAGGACTCTGCGTCTTCACTCTTTCCTAACAACCCTAAACATAACCCTAACCGCAACAAGAAGCTCAACCCGAGTTAGACCCGAAAAAACACGTACGGTGCCACTTTCTGCCATCAAAAAGTGCTCTCAGCGGAAGCCTTTGGGTACACTTGAACTCCCTGGGGGAGCCTTTACGCAACCCCACACTCAACAGGACTCTGCGTCTTCACTCTTTCCTAACAACCCTAAACATAACCCTAACCGCAACAAGAACCTGAACCCGAGTTAGACCCGAAAAAACACGTACGGTGCCACTTTCTGCCATCAAAAAGTGCTCTCAGCGGAAGCCTTTGGGTACACCTGAACTCCCTGGGGGAGCCTTTACGCAACCCCACACTCAACAGGACTCTGCGTCTTCACTCTTTCCTAACAACCCTAAACATAACCCTAACCGCAACAAGAAGCTCAACCCGAGTTAGACCCGAAAAAACACGTACGGTGCCACTTTCTGCCATCAAAAAGTGCTCTCAGCGGAAGCCTTTGGGTACACCTGAACTCCCTGGGGGAGCCTTTACGCAACCCCACACTCAACAGGACTCTGCGTCTTCACTCTTTCCTAACAACCCTAAACATAACCCTAACCGCAACAAGAAGCTGAACCCGAGTTAGACCCGAAAAAACACGTACGGTGCCACTTTCTGCCATCAAAAAGTGCTCTCAGCGGAAGCCTTTGGGTACACCTGAACTCCCTGGCGGAGCCTTTACGCAACCCCACACTCAACAGGACTCTGCGTCTTCACTCTTTCCTAACAACCCTAAACATAACCCTAACCGCAACAAGAAGCTCAACCCGAGTTAGACCCGAAAAAACACGTACGGTGCCACTTTCTGCCATCAAAAAGTGCTCTCAGCGGAAGCCTTTGGGTACACCTGAACTCCCTTGGGGAGCCTTTGCGCAACCCCACACTCAACAGGACTCTGCGTCTTCACTCTTTCCTAACAACCCTGAACATAACCCTAACCGCAACAAGAAGCTGAACCCGAGTTAGACCCGAAAAAACACGTACGGTGCCACTTTCTGCCATCAAAAAGTGCTCTCAGCGGAAGCCTTTGGGTACACCTGAACTCCCTGGGGGAGCCTTTACGCAACCCCACACTCAACAGGACTCTGCGTCTTCACTCTTTCCTAACAACCCTAAACATAACCCTAACCGCAACAAGAAGCTCAACCCGAGTTAGACCCGAAAAAACACGTACGGTGCCACTTTCTGCCATCAAAAAGTGATCTCAGCGGAAGCCTTTGGGTACACCTGAACTCCCTGGGGGAGCCTTTACGCAACCCCGCACTCAACAGGACTCTGCGTCTTCACTCTTTCCTAACAACCCTAAACATAACGCTAACCGCAACAAGAAGCTCAACCCGAGTTAGACCCGAAAAAACACGTACGGTGCCACTTTCTGCCATCCAAAAGTGCTCTCAGCGGAAGCCTTTGGGTACACCTGAACTCCCTGGGGGAGCCTTTACGCAACCCCACACTCAACAGGACTCTGCGTCTTCACTCTTTCCTAACAACCCTAAACATAACCCTAACCGCAACAAGAAGCTGAACCCGAGTTAGACCCGAAAAAACACGTACGGTGCCACTTTCTGCCATCAAAAAGTGCTCTCAGCGGAAGCCTTTGGGTACACCTGAACTCCCTGGGGGAGCCTTTACGCAACCCCACACTCAACAGGACTCTGCGTCTTCACTCTTTCCTAACAACCCTAAACATAACCCTAACCGCAACAAGAAGCTGAACCCGAGTTAGACCCAAAAAAACACGTACGGTGCCACTTTCTGCCATCAAAAAGTGCTCTCAGCGGAAGCCTTTGGGTACACCTGAACTCCCTGGGGGAGCCTTTACGCAACCCCACACTCAACAGGACTCTGCGTCTTCACTCTTTCCTAACAACCCTGAACATAACCCTAACCGCAACAAGAAGCTGAACCCGAGTTAGACCCGAAAAAACACGTACGGTGCCACTTTCTGCCATCAAAAAGTGCTCTCAGCGGAAGCCTTTGGGTACACCTGAACTCCCTGGGGGAGCCTTTACGCAACCCCACACTCAACAGGACTCTGCGTCTTCACTCTTTCCTAACAACCCTAAACATAACCCTAACCGCAACAAGAAGCTCAACCCGAGTTAGACCCGAAAAAACACGTACGGTGCCACTTTCTGCCATCAAAAAGTGATCTCAGCGGAAGCCTTTGGGTACACCTGAACTCCCTGGGGGAGCCTTTACGCAACCCCGCACTCAACAGGACTCTGCGTCTTCACTCTTTCCTAACAACCCTAAACATAACGCTAACCGCAACAAGAAGCTCAACCCGAGTTAGACCCGAAAAAACACGTACGGTGCCACTTTCTGCCATCCAAAAGTGCTCTCAGCGGAAGCCTTTGGGTACACCTGAACTCCCTGGGGGAGCCTTTACGCAACCCCACACTCAACAGGACTCTGCGTCTTCACTCTTTCCTAACAACCCTAAACATAACCCTAACCGCAACAAGAAGCTCAACCCGAGTTAGACCCGAAAAAACACGTACGGTGCCACTTTCTGCCATCAAAAAGTGCTCTCAGCGGAAGCCTTTGGGTACACCTGAACTCCCTGGGGGAGCCTTTACGCAACCCCACACTCAACAGGACTCTGCGTCTTCACTCTTTCCTAACAACCCTAAACATAACCCTAACCGCAACAAGAAGCTCAACCCGAGTTAGACCCGAAAAAACACGTACGGTGCCACTTTCTGCCATCAAAAAGTGCTCTCAGCGGAAGCCTTTGGGTACACCTGAACTCCCTGGGGGAGCCTTTACGCAACCCCACACTCAACAGGACTCTGCGTCTTCACTCTTTCCTAACAACCCTAAACATAACCCTAACCGCAACAAGAAGCTGAACCCGAGTTAGACCCGAAAAAACACGCACGGTGCCACTTTCTGCCATCAAAAAGTGCTCTCAGCGGAAGCCTTTGGGTACACCTGAACTCCCTGGGGGAGCCTTTACGCAACCCCACACTCAACAGGACTCTGCGTCTTCACTCTTTCCTAACAACCCTAAACATAACCCTAACCGCAACAAGAAGCTGAACCCGAGTTAGACCCGAAAAAACACGTACGGTGCCACTTTCTGCCATCCAAAAGTGCTCTCAGCGGAAGCCTTTGGGTACACCTGAACTCCCTGGGGGAGCCTTTACGCAACCCCACACTCAACAGGACTCTGCGTCTTCACTCTTTCCTAACAACCCTAAACATAACCCTAACCGCAACAAGAAGCTGAACCCGAGTTAGACCCGAAAAAACACGTACGGTGCCACTTTCTGCCATCAAAAAGTGCTCTCAGCGGAAGCCTTTGGGTACACCTGAACTCCCTGGGGGAGCCTTTACGCAACCCCACACTCAACAGGACTCTGCGTCTTC
>NW_028154084.1:117500-120000 GCF_964211835.1 Anser anser | reverse complement strand
CATAACCCTAACCGCAACAAGAAGCTCAACCCGAGTTAGACCCGAAAAAACACGTACGGTGCCACTTTCTGCCATCAAAAAGTGCTCTCAGCGGAAGCCTTTGGGTACACCTGAACTCCCTGGGGGAGCCTTTACGCAACCCCACACTCAACAGGACTCTGCGTCTTCGCTCTTCCCTAACAACCCTAAACATAACCCTAACCGCAACAAGAAGCTGAACCCGAGTTAGACCCGAAAAAACACGTACGGTGCCACTTTCTGCCATCAAAAAGTGCTCTCAGCGGAAGCCTTTGGGTACACCTGAACTCCCTGGGGGAGCCTTTACGCAACCCCACACTCAACAGGACTCTGCGTCTTCACTCTTTCCTAACAACCCTAAACATAACCCTAACCGCAACAAGAAGCTCAACCCGAGTTAGACCCGAAAAAACACGTACGGTGCCACTTTCTGCCATCAAAAAGTGCTCTCAGCGGAAGCCTTTGGGTACACTTGAACTCCCTGGGGGAGCCTTTACGCAACCCCACACTCAACAGGACTCTGCGTCTTCACTCTTTCCTAACAACCCTAAACATAACCCTAACCGCAACAAGAACCTGAACCCGAGTTAGACCCGAAAAAACACGTACGGTGCCACTTTCTGCCATCAAAAAGTGCTCTCAGCGGAAGCCTTTGGGTACACCTGAACTCCCTGGGGGAGCCTTTACGCAACCCCACACTCAACAGGACTCTGCGTCTTCACTCTTTCCTAACAACCCTAAACATAACCCTAACCGCAACAAGAAGCT
This sequence comes from Anser anser, assembly GCF_964211835.1. NCBI lineage: Eukaryota > Metazoa > Chordata > Aves > Anseriformes > Anatidae > Anser > Anser anser. Next base: position 119,214 of record NW_028154084.1, on the reverse strand, counting down.
CAACCCGAGTTAGACCCGAAAAAACACGTACGGTGCCACTTTCTGCCATCAAAAAGTGCTCTCAGCGGAAGCCTTTGGGTACACCTGAACTCCCTGGGGGAGCCTTTACGCAACCCCACACTCAACAGGACTCTGCGTCTTCACTCTTTCCTAACAACCCTAAACATAACCCTAACCGCAACAAGAAGCTGAACCCGAGTTAGACCCGAAAAAACACGTACGGTGCCACTTTCTGCCATCAAAAAGTGCTCTCAGCGGAAGCCTTTGGGTACACCTGAACTCCCTGGCGGAGCCTTTACGCAACCCCACACTCAACAGGACTCTGCGTCTTCACTCTTTCCTAACAACCCTAAACATAACCCTAACCGCAACAAGAAGCTCAACCCGAGTTAGACCCGAAAAAACACGTACGGTGCCACTTTCTGCCATCAAAAAGTGCTCTCAGCGGAAGCCTTTGGGTACACCTGAACTCCCTTGGGGAGCCTTTGCGCAACCCCACACTCAACAGGACTCTGCGTCTTCACTCTTTCCTAACAACCCTGAACATAACCCTAACCGCAACAAGAAGCTGAACCCGAGTTAGACCCGAAAAAACACGTACGGTGCCACTTTCTGCCATCAAAAAGTGCTCTCAGCGGAAGCCTTTGGGTACACCTGAACTCCCTGGGGGAGCCTTTACGCAACCCCACACTCAACAGGACTCTGCGTCTTCACTCTTTCCTAACAACCCTAAACATAACCCTAACCGCAACAAGAAGCTCAACCCGAGTTAGACCCGAAAAAACACGTACGGTGCCACTTTCTGCCATCAAAAAGTGATCTCAGCGGAAGCCTTTGGGTACACCTGAACTCCCTGGGGGAGCCTTTACGCAACCCCGCACTCAACAGGACTCTGCGTCTTCACTCTTTCCTAACAACCCTAAACATAACGCTAACCGCAACAAGAAGCTCAACCCGAGTTAGACCCGAAAAAACACGTACGGTGCCACTTTCTGCCATCCAAAAGTGCTCTCAGCGGAAGCCTTTGGGTACACCTGAACTCCCTGGGGGAGCCTTTACGCAACCCCACACTCAACAGGACTCTGCGTCTTCACTCTTTCCTAACAACCCTAAACATAACCCTAACCGCAACAAGAAGCTGAACCCGAGTTAGACCCGAAAAAACACGTACGGTGCCACTTTCTGCCATCAAAAAGTGCTCTCAGCGGAAGCCTTTGGGTACACCTGAACTCCCTGGGGGAGCCTTTACGCAACCCCACACTCAACAGGACTCTGCGTCTTCACTCTTTCCTAACAACCCTAAACATAACCCTAACCGCAACAAGAAGCTGAACCCGAGTTAGACCCAAAAAAACACGTACGGTGCCACTTTCTGCCATCAAAAAGTGCTCTCAGCGGAAGCCTTTGGGTACACCTGAACTCCCTGGGGGAGCCTTTACGCAACCCCACACTCAACAGGACTCTGCGTCTTCACTCTTTCCTAACAACCCTGAACATAACCCTAACCGCAACAAGAAGCTGAACCCGAGTTAGACCCGAAAAAACACGTACGGTGCCACTTTCTGCCATCAAAAAGTGCTCTCAGCGGAAGCCTTTGGGTACACCTGAACTCCCTGGGGGAGCCTTTACGCAACCCCACACTCAACAGGACTCTGCGTCTTCACTCTTTCCTAACAACCCTAAACATAACCCTAACCGCAACAAGAAGCTCAAC
>NW_028154084.1:72500-110000 GCF_964211835.1 Anser anser | reverse complement strand
AGCAGAAGCCTTTGGGTACACCTGAACTCCCTGGGGGAGCCTTTACGCAACCCCACACTCAACAGGACTCTGCGTCTTCACTCTTTCCTAACAACCCTAAACATAACCCTAACCGCAACAAGAAGCTGAACCCGAGTTAGACCCGAAAAAACACGTACGGTGCCACTTTCTGCCATCCAAAAGTGCTCTCAGCGGAAGCCTTTGGGAACACCTGATCTCCCTGGGGGAGCCTTTACGCAACCCCACACTCAACAGGACTCTGCGTCTTCACTCTTTCCTAACAACCCTAAACATAACCCTAACCGCAACAAGAAGCTGAACCCGAGTTAGACCCGAAAAAACACGTACGGTGCCACTTTCTGCCATCAAAAAGTGCTCTCAGCGGAAGCCTTTGGGTACACTTGAACTCCCTGGGGGAGCCTTTACGCAACCCCACACTCAACAGGACTCTGCGTCTTCACTCTTTCCTAACAACCCTAAACATAACCCTAACCGCAACAAGAAGCTGAACCCGAGTTAGACCCGAAAAAACACGTACGGTGCCACTTTCTGCCATCAAAAAGTGCTCTCAGCGGAAGCCTTTGGGTACACCTGAACTCCCTGGGGGAGCCTTTACGCAACCCCACACTCAACAGGACTCTGCGTCTTCACTCTTTCCTAACAACCCTAAACATAACCCTAACCGCAACAAGAAGCTGAACCCGAGTTAGACCCGAAAAAACACGTACGGTGCCACTTTCTGCCATCAAAAAGTGCTCTCAGCGGAAGCCTTTGGGTACACGTGAACTCCCTGGGGGAGCCTTTACGCAACCCCACACTCAACAGGACTCTGCGTCTTCGCTCTTTCCTAACAACCCTAAACATAACCCTAACCGCAACAAGAAGCTCAACCCGAGTTAGACCCGAAAAAACACGTACGGTGCCACTTTCTGCCATCAAAAAGTGCTCTCGGCGGAAGCCTTTGGTACACCTGAACTCCCTGGGGGAGCCTTTACGCAACCCCACACTCAACAGGACTCTGCGTCTTCACTCTTTCCTAACAACCCTAAACAAAACCCTAACCGCAACAAGAAGCTCAACACGAGTTAGACCCGAAAAAACACGTACGGTGCCACTTTCTGCCATCAAAAAGTGCTCTCAGCGGAAGCCTTTGGGTACACCTGAACTCCCTGGGGGAGCCTTTACGCAACCCCACACTCAACAGGACTCTGCGTCTTCACTCTTTCCTAACAACCATAAACATAACCCTAACCGCAACAAGAAGCTGAACCCGAGTTAGACCCGAAAAAACACGTACGGTGCCACTTTCTGCCATCAAAAAGTGCTCTCAGCGGAAGCCTTTGGGTACACCTGAACTCCCTGGGGGAGCCTTTACGCAACCCCACACTCAACAGGACTCTGCGTCTTCACTCTTTCCTAACAACCCTAAACATAACCCTAACCGCAACAAGAAGCTCAACCCGAGTTAGACCCGAAAAAACACGTACGGTGCCACTTTCTGCCATCAAAAAGTGCTCTCAGCAGAAGCCTTTGGGTACACCTGAACTCCCTGGGGGAGCCTTTACGCAACCCCACACTCAACAGGACTCTGCGTCTTCACTCTTTCCTAACAACCCTAAACATAACCCTAACCGCAACAAGAAGCTGAACCCGAGTTAGACCCGAAAAAACACGTACGGTGCCACTTTCTGCCATCAAAAAGTGCTCTCAGCGGAAGCCTTTGGGTACACCTGAACTCCCTGGGGGAGCCTTTACGCAACCCCACACTCAACAGGACTCTGCGTCTTCGCTCTTTCCTAACAACCCTAAACATAACCCTAACCGCAACAAGAAGCTCAACCCGAGTTAGACCCGAAAAAACACGTACGGTGCCACTTTCTGCCATCAAAAAGTGCTCTCGGCGGAAGCCTTTGGGTACACCTGAACTCCCTGGGGGAGCCTTTACGCAACCCCACACTCAACAGGACTCTGCGTCTTCACTCTTTCCTAACAACCCTAAACAAAACCCTAACCGCAACAAGAAGCTCAACCCGAGTTAGACCCGAAAAAACACGTACGGTGCCACTTTCTGCCATCAAAAAGTGCTCTCAGCGGAAGCCTTTGGGTACACCTGAACTCCCTGGGGGAGCCTTTACGCAACCCCACACTCAACAGGACTCTGCGTCTTCACTCTTTCCTAACAACCCTAAACATAACCCTAACCGCAACAAGAAGCTGAACCCGAGTTAGACCCGAAAAAACACGTACGGTGCCACTTTCTGCCATCAAAAAGTGATCTCAGCGGAAGACTTTGGGTACACCTGAACTCCCTGGGGGAGCCTTTACGCAACCCCACACTCAACAGGACTCTGCGTCTTCACTCTTTCCTAACAACCCTAAACATAACCCTAACCGCAACAAGAAGCTGAACCCGAGTTAGACCCGAAAAAACACGTACGGTGCCACTTTCTGCCATCAAAAAGTGCTCTCAGCGGAAGCCTTTGGGTACACCTGAACTCCCTGGGGGAGCCTTTACGCAACCCCACACTCAACAGGACTCTGCGTCTTCACTCTTTCCTAACAACCCTAAACATAACCCTAACCGCAACAAGAAGCTCAACCCGAGTTAGACCCGAAAAAACACGTACGGTGCCACTTTCTGCCATCAAAAAGTGCTCTCAGCGGAAGCCTTTGGGTACACCTGAACTCCCTGGGGGAGCCTTTACGCAACCCCACACTCAACAGGACTCTGCGTCTTCACTCTTTCCTAACAACCCTGAACATAACCCTAACCGCAACAAGAAGCTGAACCCGAGTTAGACCCGAAAAAACACGTACGGTGCCACTTTCTGCCATCAAAAAGTGCTCTCAGCGGAAGCCTTTGGGTACACCTGAACTCCCTGGGGGAGCCTTTACGCAACCCTACACTCAACAGGACTCTGCGTCTTCACTCTTTCCTAACAACCCTAAACATAACCCTAACCGCAAAAAGAAGCTGAACCCGAGTTAGACCCGAAAAAACACGTACGGTGCCACTTTCTGCCATCAAAAAGTGCTCTCAGCGGAAGCCTTTGGGTACACCTGAACTCCCTGTGGGAGTCTTTACGCAACCCCACACTCAACAGGACTCTGCGTTTTCACTCTTTCCTAACAACCCTAAACATAAGCCTAACCGGAACAAGAAGCTGAACCCGAGTTAGACCCGAAAAAACACGTACGGTGCCACTTTCTGCCATCAAAAAGTGCTCTGAGCGGAAGCCTTTGGGTACACCTGAACTCCCTGGGGGAGCCTTTACGCAACCCCACACTCAACAGGACTCTGCGTCTTCACTCTTTCCTAACAACCCTAAACATAACCCTAACCGCAACAAGAAGCTCAACCCGAGTTAGACCCGAAAAAACACGTACGGTGCCACTTTCTGCCATCCAAAAGTGCTCTCAGCGGAAGCCTTTGGGTACACCTGAACTCCCTGGGGGAGCCTTTACGCAACCCCACACTCAACAGGACTCTGCGTCTTCACTCTTTCCTAACAACCCTAAACATAACCCTAACCGCAACAAGAAGCTGAACCCGAGTTAGACCCGAAAAAACACGTACGGTGCCACTTTCTGCCATCAAAAAGTGCTCTCAGCGGAAGCCTTTGGGTACACCTGAACTCCCTGGGGGAGCCTTTACGCAACCCCACACTCAACAGGACTCTGCGTCTTCACTCTTTCCTAACAACCCTAAACATAACCCTAACCGCAACAAGAAGCTCAACCCGAGTTAGACCCGAAAAAACACGTACGGTGCCACTTTCTGCCATCAAAAAGTGCTCTCAGCGGAAGCCTTTGGGTACACCTGAACTCCCTGGGGGAGCCTTTACGCAACCCCACACTCAACAGGACTCTGAGTCTTCACTCTTTCCTAACAACCCTAAACATAACCCTAACCGCAACAAGAAGCTGAACCCGAGTTAGACCCGATAAAACACGTACGGTGCCACTTTCTGCCATCAAAAAGTGATCTCAGCGGAAGCCTTTGGGTACACCTGAACTCCCTGGGGGAGCCTTTACGCAACCCCACACTCAACAGGACTCTGCGTCTTCACTCTTTCCTAACAACCCTAAACATAACCCTAACCGCAACAAGAAGCTGAACCCGAGTTAGACCCGAAAAAACACGTACGGTGCCACTTTCTGCCATCAAAAAGTGCTCTCAGCGGAAGCCTTTGGGTACACCTGAACTCCCTGGGGGAGCCTTTACGCAACCCCACACTCAACAGGACTCTGCGTCTTCGCTCTTTCCTAACAACCCTAAACATAACCCTAACCGCAACAAGAAGCTGAACCCGAGTTAGACCCGAAAAAACACGTACGGTGCCACTTTCTGCCATCAAAAAGTGCTCTCAGCGGAAGCCTTTGGGTACACCTGAACTCCCTGGGGGAGCCTTTACGCAACCCCACACTCAACAGGACTCTGCGTCTTCACTCTTTCCTAACAACCCTAAACATAACCCTAACCGCAACAAGAAGCTGAACCCGAGTTAGACCCGAAAAAACACGTACGGTGCCACTTTCTGCCATCAAAAAGTGCTCTCAGCGGAAGCCTTTGGGTACACCTGAACTCCCTGGGGGAGCCTTTACGCAACCCCACACTCAACAGGACTCTGCGTCTTCACTCTTTCCTAACAACCCTAAACATAACCCTAACCGCAACAAGAAGCTGAACCCGAGTTAGACCCGAAAAAACACGTACGGTGTCACTTTCTGCCATCAAAAAGTGCTCTCACCGGAAGCCTTTGGGTACACCTGAACTCCCTGGGGGAGCCTTTACGCAACCCCACACTCAACAGGACTCTGCGTCTTCACTCTTTCCTAACAACCCTAAACATAACCCTAACCGCAACAAGAAGCTGAACCCGAGTTAGACCCGAAAAAACACGTACGGTGCCACTTTCTGCCATCAAAAAGTGCTCTCAGCGGAAGCCTTTGGGTACACCTGAACTCCCTGGGTGAGCCTTTACGCAACCCCACACTCAACAGGACTCTGCGTCTTCACTCTTTCCTAACAACCCTAAACATAACCCTAACCGCAACAAGAAGCTCAACCCGAGTTAGACCCGAAAAAACACGTACGGTGCCACTTTCTGCCATCCAAAAGTGCTCTCAGCGGAAGCCTTTGGGTACACCTGAACTCCCTGGGGGAGCCTTTACGCAACCCCACACTCAACAGGACTCTGCGTCTTCACTCTTTCCTAACAACCCTAAACATAACCCTAACCGCAACAAGAAGCTCAACCCGAGTTAGACCCGAAAAAACACGTACGGTGCCACTTTCTGCCATCCAAAAGTGCTCTCAGCGGAAGCCTTTGGGTACACCTGAACTCCCTGGGGGAGCCTTTACGCAACCCCACACTCAACAGGACTCTGAGTCTTCACTCTTTCCTAACAACCCTAAACATAACCCTAACCGCAACAAGAAGCTGAACCCGAGTTAGACCCGATAAAACACGTACGGTGCCACTTTCTGCCATCAAAAAGTGCTCTCAGCGGAAGCCTTTGGGTACACCTGAACTCCCTGGGGGAGCCTTTACGCAACCCCACACTCAACAGGACTCTGCGTCTTCACTCTTTCCTAACAACCCTAAACATAACCCTAACCGCAACAAGAAGCTGAACCCGAGTTAGACCCGAAAAAACACGTACGGTGCCACTTTCTGCCATCAAAAAGTGCTCTCAGCGGATGCCTTTGGGTACACCTGAACTCCCTGGGGGAGCCTTTACGCAACCCCACACTCAACAGGACTCTGCGTCTTCGCTCTTTCCTAACAACCCTAAACATAACCCTAACCGCAACAAGAAGCTGAACCCGAGTTAGACCCGAAAAAACACGTACGGTGCCACTTTCTGCCATCAAAAAGTGCTCTCAGCGGAAGCCTTTGGGTACACCTGAACTCCCTGGGGGAGCCTTTACGCAACCCCACACTCAACAGGACTCTGCGTCTTCACTCTTTCCTAACAACCCTAAACATAACCCTAACCGCAACAAGAAGCTGAACCCGAGTTAGACCCGAAAAAACACGTACGGTGCCACTTTCTGCCATCAAAAAGTGCTCTCAGCGGAAGCCTTTGGGTACACCTGAACTCCCTGGGGGAGCCTTTACGCAACCCCACACTCAACAGGACTCTGCGTCTTCACTCTTTCCTAACAACCCTAAACATAACCCTAACCGCAACAAGAAGCTGAACCCGAGTTAGACCCGAAAAAACACGTACGGTGTCACTTTCTGCCATCAAAAAGTGCTCTCACCGGAAGCCTTTGGGTACACCTGAACTCCCTGGGGGAGCCTTTACGCAACCCCACACTCAACAGGACTCTGCGTCTTCGCTCTTTCCTAACAACCCTAAACATAACCCTAACCGCAACAAGAAGCTGAACCCGAGTTAGACCCGAAAAAACACGTACGGTGCCACTTTCTGCCATCAAAAAGTGCTCTCAGCGGAAGCCTTTGGGTACACCTGAACTCCCTGGGGGAGCCTTTACGCAACCCCACACTCAACAGGACTCTGCGTCTTCACTCTTTCCTAACAACCCTAAACATAACCCTAACCGCAACAAGAAGCTGAACCCGAGTTAGACCCGAAAAAACACGTACGGTGCCACTTTCTGCCATCCAAAAGTGCTCTCAGCGGAAGCCTTTGGGTACACCTGAACTCCCTGGGGGAGCCTTTACGCAACCCCACACTCAACAGGACTCTGCGTCTTCACTCTTTCCTAACAACCCTAAACATAACCCTAACCGCAACAAGAAGCTCAACCCGAGTTAGACCCGAAAAAACACGTACGGTGCCACTTTCTGCCATCAAAAAGTGCTCTCAGCGGAAGCCTTTGGGTACACCTGAACTCCCTGGAGGAGCCTTTACGCAACCCCACACTCAACAGGACTCTGCGTCTTCACTCTTTCCTAACAACCCTAAACATAACCCTAACCGCAACAAGAAGCTGAACCCGAGTTAGACCCGAAAAAACACGTACGGTGCCACTTTCTGCCATCAAAAAGTGCTCTCAGCGGAAGCCTTTGGGTACACCTGAACTCCCTGGGGGAGCCTTTACGCAACCCCACACTCAACAGGACTCTGCGTCTTCACTCTTTCCTAACAACCCTAAACATAACCCTAACCGCAACAAGAAGCTGAACCCGAGTTAGACCCGAAAAAACACGTACGGTGCCACTTTCTGCCATCCAAAAGTGCTCTCAGCGGAAGCCTTTGGGTACACCTGAACTCCCTGGGGGAGCCTTTACGCAACCCCACACTCAACAGGACTCTGCGTCTTCACTCTTTCCTAACAACCCTAAACATAACCCTAACCGCAACAAGAAGCTGAACCCGAGTTAGACCCGAAAAAACACGTACGGTGCCACTTTCTGCCATCAAAAAGTGCTCTCAGCGGAAGCCTTTGGGTACACCTGAACTCCCTGGGTGAGCCTTTACGCAACCCCACACTCAACAGGACTCTGCGTCTTCACTCTTTCCTAACAACCCTAAACATAACCCTAACCGCAACAAGAAGCTCAACCCGAGTTAGACCCGAAAAAACACGTACGGTGCCACTTTCTGCCATCAAAAAGTGCTCTCAGCGGAAGCCTTTGGGTACACCTGAACTCCCTGGGGGAGCCTTTACGCAACCCCACACTCAACAGGACTCTGCGTCTTCACTCTTTCCTAACAACCCTAAACATAACCCTAACCGCAACAAGAAGCTGAACCCGAGTTAGACCCGAAAAAACACGTACGGTGCCACTTTCTGCCATCAAAAAGTGCTCTCAGCGGAAGCCTTTGGGTACACCTGAACTCCCTGGGGGAGCCTTTACGCAACCCCACACTCAACAGGACTCTGCGTCTTCACTCTTTCCTAACAACCCTAAACATAACCCTAACCGCAACAAGAAGCTCAACCCGAGTTAGACCCGAAAAAACACGTACGGTGCCACTTTCTGCCATCAAAAAGTGCTCTCAGCGGAAGCCTTTGGGTACACCTGAACTCCCTGGGGGAGCCTTTACGCAACCCCACACTCAACAGGACTCTGCGTCTTCGCTCTTTCCTAACAACCCTAAACATAACCCTAACCGCAACAAGAAGCTGAACCCGAGTTAGACCCGAAAAAACACGTACGGTGCCACTTTCTGCCATCAAAAAGTGCTCTCAGCGGAAGCCTTTGGGTACACCTGAACTCCCTGGGGGAGCCTTTACGCAACCCCACACTCAACAGGACTCTGCGTCTTCACTCTTTCCTAACAACCCTAAACATAACCCTAACCGCAACAAGAAGCTGAACCCGAGTTAGACCCGAAAAAACACGTACGGTGCCACTTTCTGCCATCAAAAAGTGCTCTCAGCGGAAGCCTTTGGGTACACCTGAACTCCCTGGGGGAGCCTTTACGCAACCCCACACTCAACAGGACTCTGCGTCTTCACTCTTTCCTAACAACCCTAAACATAACCCTAACCGCAACAAGAAGCTGAACCCGAGTTAGACCCGAAAAAACACGTACGGTGTCACTTTCTGCCATCAAAAAGTGCTCTCACCGGAAGCCTTTGGGTACACCTGAACTCCCTGGGGGAGCCTTTACGCAACCCCACACTCAACAGGACTCTGCGTCTTCGCTCTTTCCTAACAACCCTAAACATAACCCTAACCGCAACAAGAAGCTGAACCCGAGTTAGACCCGAAAAAACACGTACGGTGCCACTTTCTGCCATCAAAAAGTGCTCTCAGCGGAAGCCTTTGGGTACACCTGAACTCCCTGGGGGAGCCTTTACGCAACCCCACACTCAACAGGACTCTGCGTCTTCACTCTTTCCTAACAACCCTAAACATAACCCTAACCGCAACAAGAAGCTGAACCCGAGTTAGACCCGAAAAAACACGTACGGTGCCACTTTCTGCCATCCAAAAGTGCTCTCAGCGGAAGCCTTTGGGTACACCTGAACTCCCTGGGGGAGCCTTTACGCAACCCCACACTCAACAGGACTCTGCGTCTTCACTCTTTCCTAACAACCCTAAACATAACCCTAACCGCAACAAGAAGCTGAACCCGAGTTAGACCCGAAAAAACACGTACGGTGCCACTTTCTGCCATCAAAAAGTGCTCTCAGCGGAAGCCTTTGGGTACACCTGAACTCCCTGGGGGAGCCTTTACGCAACCCCACACTCAACAGGACTCTGCGTCTTCACTCTTTCCTAACAACCCTAAACATAACCCTAACCGCAACAAGAAGCTGAACCCGAGTTAGACCCGAAAAAACACGTACGGTGCCACTTTCTGCCATCAAAAAGTGCTCTCAGCGGAAGCCTTTGGGTACACCTGAACTCCCTGGGGGAGCCTTTACGCAACCCCACACTCAACAGGACTCTGCGTCTTCACTCTTTCCTAACAACCCTAAACATAACCCTAACCGCAACAAGAAGCTGAACCCGAGTTAGACCCGAAAAAACACGTACGGTGCCACTTTCTGCCATCCAAAAGTGCTCTCAGCGGAAGCCTTTGGGTACACCTGAACTCCCTGGGGGAGCCTTTACGCAACCCCACACTCAACAGGACTCTGCGTCTTCACTCTTTCCTAACAACCCTAAACATAACCCTAACCGCAACAAGAAGCTGAACCCGAGTTAGACCCGAAAAAACACGTACGGTGCCACTTTCTGCCATCAAAAAGTGCTCTCAGCGGAAGCCTTTGGGTACACCTGAACTCCCTGGGTGAGCCTTTACGCAACCCCACACTCAACAGGACTCTGCGTCTTCACTCTTTCCTAACAACCCTAAACATAACCCTAACCGCAACAAGAAGCTCAACCCGAGTTAGACCCGAAAAAACACGTACGGTGCCACTTTCTGCCATCAAAAAGTGCTCTCAGCGGAAGCCTTTGGGTACACCTGAACTCCCTGGGGGAGCCTTTACGCAACCCCACACTCAACAGGACTCTGCGTCTTCACTCTTTCCTAACAACCCTAAACATAACCCTAACCGCAACAAGAAGCTGAACCCGAGTTAGACCCGAAAAAACACGTACGGTGCCACTTTCTGCCATCAAAAAGTGCTCTCAGCGGAAGCCTTTGGGTACACCTGAACTCCCTGGGGGAGCCTTTACGCAACCCCACACTCAACAGGACTCTGCGTCTTCACTCTTTCCTAACAACCCTAAACATAACCCTAACCGCAACAAGAAGCTCAACCCGAGTTAGACCCGAAAAAACACGTACGGTGCCACTTTCTGCCATCAAAAAGTGCTCTCAGCGGAAGCCTTTGGGTACACCTGAACTCCCTGGGGGAGCCTTTACGCAACCCCACACTCAACAGGACTCTGAGTCTTCACTCTTTCCTAACAACCCTAAACATAACCCTAACCGCAACAAGAAGCTGAACCCGAGTTAGACCCGATAAAACACGTACGGTGCCACTTTCTGCCATCAAAAAGTGATCTCAGCGGAAGCCTTTGGGTACACCTGAACTCCCTGGGGGAGCCTTTACGCAACCCCACACTCAACAGGACTCTGCGTCTTCACTCTTTCCTAACAACCCTAAACATAACCCTAACCGCAACAAGAAGCTGAACCCGAGTTAGACCCGAAAAAACACGTACGGTGCCACTTTCTGCCATCAAAAAGTGCTCTCAGCGGAAGCCTTTGGGTACACCTGAACTCCCTGGGGGAGCCTTTACGCAACCCCACACTCAACAGGACTCTGCGTCTTCGCTCTTTCCTAACAACCCTAAACATAACCCTAACCGCAACAAGAAGCTGAACCCGAGTTAGACCCGAAAAAACACGTACGGTGCCACTTTCTGCCATCAAAAAGTGCTCTCAGCGGAAGCCTTTGGGTACACCTGAACTCCCTGGGGGAGCCTTTACGCAACCCCACACTCAACAGGACTCTGCGTCTTCACTCTTTCCTAACAACCCTAAACATAACCCTAACCGCAACAAGAAGCTGAACCCGAGTTAGACCCGAAAAAACACGTACGGTGCCACTTTCTGCCATCAAAAAGTGCTCTGAGCGGAAGCCTTTGGGTACACCTGAACTCCCTGGGGGAGCCTTTACGCAACCCCACACTCAACAGGACTCTGCGTCTTCACTCTTTCCTAACAACCCTAAACATAACCCTAACCGCAACAAGAAGCTGAACCCGAGTTAGACCCGAAAAAACACGTACGGTGTCACTTTCTGCCATCAAAAAGTGCTCTCACCGGAAGCCTTTGGGTACACCTGAACTCCCTGGGGGAGCCTTTACGCAACCCCACACTCAACAGGACTCTGCGTCTTCACTCTTTCCTAACAACCCTAAACATAACCCTAACCGCAACAAGAAGCTGAACCCGAGTTAGACCCGATAAAACACGTACGGTGCCACTTTCTGCCATCAAAAAGTGATCTCAGCGGAAGCCTTTGGGTACACCTGAACTCCCTGGGGGAGCCTTTACGCAACCCCACACTCAACAGGACTCTGCGTCTTCACTCTTTCCTAACAACCCTAAACATAACCCTAACCGCAACAAGAAGCTGAACCCGAGTTAGACCCGATAAAACACGTACGGTGCCACTTTCTGCCATCAAAAAGTGATCTCAGCGGAAGCCTTTGGGTACACCTGAACTCCCTGGGGGAGCCTTTACGCAACCCCACACTCAACAGGACTCTGCGTCTTCACTCTTTCCTAACAACCCTAAACATAACCCTAACCGCAACAAGAAGCTGAACCCGAGTTAGACCCGAAAAAACACGTACGGTGCCACTTTCTGCCATCAAAAAGTGCTCTCAGCGGAAGCCTTTGGGTACACCTGAACTCCCTGGGGGAGCCTTTACGCAACCCCACACTCAACAGGACTCTGCGTCTTCACTCTTTCCTAACAACCCTAAACATAACCCTAACCGCAACAAGAAGCTGAACCCGAGTTAGACCCGAAAAAACACGTACGGTGCCACTTTCTGCCATCAAAAAGTGCTCTCAGCGGAAGCCTTTGGGTACACCTGAACTCCCTGGGGGAGCCTTTACGCAACCCCACACTCAACAGGACTCTGCGTCTTCGCTCTTTCCTAACAACCCTAAACATAACCCTAACCGCAACAAGAAGCTGAACCCGAGTTAGACCCGAAAAAACACGTACGGTGCCACTTTCTGCCATCAAAAAGTGCTCTCAGCGGAAGCCTTTGGGTACACCTGAACTCCCTGGGGGAGCCTTTACGCAACCCCACACTCAACAGGACTCTGCGTCTTCACTCTTTCCTAACAACCCTAAACATAACCCTAACCGCAACAAGAAGCTGAACCCGAGTTAGACCCGAAAAAACACGTACGGTGCCACTTTCTGCCATCAAAAAGTGCTCTGAGCGGAAGCCTTTGGGTACACCTGAACTCCCTGGGGGAGCCTTTACGCAACCCCACACTCAACAGGACTCTGCGTCTTCACTCTTTCCTAACAACCCTAAACATAACCCTAACCGCAACAAGAAGCTGAACCCGAGTTAGACCCGAAAAAACACGTACGGTGTCACTTTCTGCCATCAAAAAGTGCTCTCAGCGGAAGCCTTTGGGTACACCTGAACTCCCTGGGGGAGCCTTTACGCAACCCCACACTCAACAGGACTCTGCGTCTTCACTCTTTCCTAACAACCCTAAACATAACCCTAACCGCAACAAGAAGCTGAACCCGAGTTAGACCCGAAAAAACACGTACGGTGCCACTTTCTGCCATCAAAAAGTGCTCTCAGCGGAAGCCTTTGGGTACACCTGAACTCCCTGGGTGAGCCTTTACGCAACCCCACACTCAACAGGACTCTGCGTCTTCACTCTTTCCTAACAACCCTAAACATAACCCTAACCGCAACAAGAAGCTGAACCCGAGTTAGACCCGAAAAAACACGTACGGTGCCACTTTCTGCCATCCAAAAGTGCTCTCAGCGGAAGCCTTTGGGTACACCTGAACTCCCTGGGGGAGCCTTTACGCAACCCCACACTCAACAGGACTCTGCGTCTTCGCTCTTTCCTAACAACCCTAAACATAACCCTAACCGCAACAAGAAGCTGAACCCGAGTTAGACCCGAAAAAACACGTACGGTGCCACTTTCTGCCATCAAAAAGTGCTCTCAGCGGAAGCCTTTGGGTACACCTGAACTCCCTGGGGGAGCCTTTACGCAACCCCACACTCAACAGGACTCTGCGTCTTCACTCTTTCCTAACAACCCTAAACATAACCCTAACCGCAACAAGAAGCTGAACCCGAGTTAGACCCGAAAAAACACGTACGGTGCCACTTTCTGCCATCAAAAAGTGCTCTCAGCGGAAGCCTTTGGGTACACCTGAACTCCCTGGGGGAGCCTTTACGCAACCCCACACTCAACAGGACTCTGCGTCTTCACTCTTTCCTAACAACCCTAAACATAACCCTAACCGCAACAAGAAGCTGAACCCGAGTTAGACCCGAAAAAACACGTACGGTGTCACTTTCTGCCATCAAAAAGTGCTCTCACCGGAAGCCTTTGGGTACACCTGAACTCCCTGGGGGAGCCTTTACGCAACCCCACACTCAACAGGACTCTGCGTCTTCGCTCTTTCCTAACAACCCTAAACATAACCCTAACCGCAACAAGAAGCTGAACCCGAGTTAGACCCGAAAAAACACGTACGGTGCCACTTTCTGCCATCCAAAAGTGCTCTCAGCGGAAGCCTTTGGGTACACCTGAACTCCCTGGGGGAGCCTTTACGCAACCCCACACTCAACAGGACTCTGCGTCTTCACTCTTTCCTAACAACCCTAAACATAACCCTAACCGCAACAAGAAGCTGAACCCGAGTTAGACCCGAAAAAACACGTACGGTGCCACTTTCTGCCATCCAAAAGTGCTCTCAGCGGAAGCCTTTGGGTACACCTGAACTCCCTGGGGGAGCCTTTACGCAACCCCACACTCAACAGGACTCTGCGTCTTCACTCTTTCCTAACAACCCTAAACATAACCCTAACCGCAACAAGAAGCTCAACCCGAGTTAGACCCGAAAAAACACGTACGGTGCCACTTTCTGCCATCAAAAAGTGCTCTCAGCGGAAGCCTTTGGGTACACCTGAACTCCCTGGGGGAGCCTTTACGCAACCCCACACTCAACAGGACTCTGCGTCTTCACTCTTTCCTAACAACCCTAAACATAACCCTAACCGCAACAAGAAGCTGAACCCGAGTTAGACCCGAAAAAACACGTACGGTGCCACTTTCTGCCATCAAAAAGTGCTCTCAGCGGAAGCCTTTGGGTACACCTGAACTCCCTGGGGGAGCCTTTACGCAACCCCACACTCAACAGGACTCTGCGTCTTCACTCTTTCCTAACAACCCTAAACATAACCCTAACCGCAACAAGAAGCTGAACCCGAGTTAGACCCGAAAAAACACGTACGGTGCCACTTTCTGCCATCCAAAAGTGCTCTCAGCGGAAGCCTTTGGGTACACCTGAACTCCCTGGGGGAGCCTTTACGCAACCCCACACTCAACAGGACTCTGCGTCTTCACTCTTTCCTAACAACCCTAAACATAACCCTAACCGCAACAAGAAGCTGAACCCGAGTTAGACCCGAAAAAACACGTACGGTGCCACTTTCTGCCATCAAAAAGTGCTCTCAGCGGAAGCCTTTGGGTACACCTGAACTCCCTGGGTGAGCCTTTACGCAACCCCACACTCAACAGGACTCTGCGTCTTCACTCTTTCCTAACAACCCTAAACATAACCCTAACCGCAACAAGAAGCTCAACCCGAGTTAGACCCGAAAAAACACGTACGGTGCCACTTTCTGCCATCAAAAAGTGCTCTCAGCGGAAGCCTTTGGGTACACCTGAACTCCCTGGGGGAGCCTTTACGCAACCCCACACTCAACAGGACTCTGCGTCTTCACTCTTTCCTAACAACCCTAAACATAACCCTAACCGCAACAAGAAGCTGAACCCGAGTTAGACCCGAAAAAACACGTACGGTGCCACTTTCTGCCATCCAAAAGTGCTCTCAGCGGAAGCCTTTGGGTACACCTGAACTCCCTGGGGGAGCCTTTACGCAACCCCACACTCAACAGGACTCTGAGTCTTCACTCTTTCCTAACAACCCTAAACATAACCCTAACCGCAACAAGAAGCTGAACCCGAGTTAGACCCGATAAAACACGTACGGTGCCACTTTCTGCCATCAAAAAGTGCTCTCAGCGGAAGCCTTTGGGTACACCTGAACTCCCTGGGGGAGCCTTTACGCAACCCCACACTCAACAGGACTCTGCGTCTTCACTCTTTCCTAACAACCCTAAACATAACCCTAACCGCAACAAGAAGCTGAACCCGAGTTAGACCCGAAAAAACACGTACGGTGCCACTTTCTGCCATCAAAAAGTGCTCTCAGCAGAAGCCTTTGGGTACACCTGAACTCCCTGGGGGAGCCTTTACGCAACCCCACACTCAACAGGACTCTGCGTCTTCACTCTTTCCTAACAACCCTAAACATAACCCTAACCGCAACAAGAAGCTGAACCCGAGTTAGACCCGAAAAAACACGTACGGTGCCACTTTCTGCCCTCCAAAAGTGCTCTCAGCGGAAGCCTTTGGGTACACCTGAACTCCCTGGGGGAGCCTTTACGCAACCCCACACTCAACAGGACTCTGCGTCTTCACTCTTTCCTAACAACCCTAAACATAACCCTAACCGCAACAAGAAGCTGAACCCGAGTTAGACCCGAAAAAACACGTACGGTGCCACTTTCTGCCATCAAAAAGTGCTCTCAGCGGAAGCCTTTGGGTACACCTGAACTCCCTGGGGGAGCCTTTACGCAACCCCACACTCAACAGGACTCTGCGTCTTCACTCTTTCCTAACAACCCTAAACATAACCCTAACCGCAACAAGAAGCTGAACCCGAGTTAGACCCGAAAAAACACGTACGGTGCCACTTTCTGCCATCAAAAAGTGCTCTCAGCGGAAGCCTTTGGGTACACCTGAACTCCCTGGGGGAGCCTTTACGCAACCCCACACTCAACAGGACTCTGCGTCTTCACTCTTTCCTAACAACCCCAAACATAACCCTAACCGCAACAAGAAGCTGAACCCGAGTTAGACCCGAAAAAACACGTACGGTGCCACTTTCTGCCATCAAAAAGTGCTCTGAGCGGAAGCCTTTGGGTACACCTGAACTCCCTGGGGGAGCCTTTACGCAACCCCACACTCAACAGGACTCTGCGTCTTCACTCTTTCCTAACAACCCTAAACATAACCCTAACCGCAACAAGAAGCTCAACCCGAGTTAGACCCGAAAAAACACGTACGGTGCCACTTTCTGCCATCAAAAAGTGCTCTGAGCGGAAGCCTTTGGGTACACCTGAACTCCCTGGGGGAGCCTTTACGCAACCCCACACTCAACAGGACTCTGCGTCTTCACTCTTTCCTAACAACCCTAAACATAACCCTAACCGCAACAAGAAGCTCAACCCGAGTTAGACCCGAAAAAACACGTACGGTGCCACTTTCTGCCATCAAAAAGTGCTCTCAGCGGAAGCCTTTGGGTACACTTGAACTCCCTGGGGGAGCCTTTACGCAACCCCACACTCAACAGGACTCTGCGTCTTCACTCTTTCCTAACAACCCTAAACATAAGCCTAACCGCAACAAGAAGCTGAACCCGAGTTAGACCCGAAAAAACACGTACGGTGCCACTTTCTGCCATCAAAAAGTGCTCTCAGCGGAAGCCTTTGGGAACACCTGAACTCCCTGGGGGAGCCTTTACGCAACCCCACACTCAACAGGACTCTGCGTCTTCACTCTTTCCTAACAACCCTAAACATAACCCTAACCGCAACAAGAAGCTGAACCCGAGTTAGACCCGAAAAAACACGTACGGTGCCACTTTCTGCCATCCAAAAGTGCTCTCAGCGGAAGCCTTTGGGTACACCTGAACTCCCTGGGGGAGCCTTTACGCAACCCCACACTCAACAGGACTCTGCGTCTTCACTCTTTCCTAACAACCCTAAACATAACCCTAACCGCAACAAGAAGCTGAACCCGAGTTAGACCCGAAAAAACACGTACGGTGCCACTTTCTGCCATCAAAAAGTGCTCTCAGCGGAAGCCTTTGGGTACACCTGAACTCCCTGGGGGAGCCTTTACGCAACCCCACACTCAACAGGACTCTGCGTCTTCACTCTTTCCTAACAACCCTAAACATAACCCTAACCGCAACAAGAAGCTGAACCCGAGTTAGACCCGAAAAAACACGTACGGTGCCACTTTCTGCCATCCAAAAGTGCTCTCAGCGGAAGCCTTTGGGTACACCTGAACTCCCTGGGGGAGCCTTTACGCAACCCCACACTCAACAGGACTCTGCGTCTTCACTCCTTCCTAACAACCCTAAACATAACCCTAACCGCAACAAGAAGCTGAACCCGAGTTAGACCCGAAAAAACACGTACGGTGCCACTTTCTGCCATCAAAAAGTGCTCTCAGCGGAAGCCTTTGGGTACACCTGAACTCCCTGGGGGAGCCTTTACGCAACCCCACACTCAACAGGACTCTGCGTCTTCACTCTTTCCTAACAACCCTAAACATAACCCTAACCGCAACAAGAAGCTCAACCCGAGTTAGACCCGAAAAAACACGTACGGTGCCACTTTCTGCCATCAAAAAGTGCTCTCAGCGGAAGCCTTTGGGTACACCTGAACTCCCTGGGGGAGTCTTTACGCAACCCCACACTCAACAGGACTCTGCGTTTTCACTCTTTCCTAACAACCCTAAACATAAGCCTAACCGGAAGAAGAAGCTGAACCCGAGTTAGACCCGAAAAAACACGTACGGTGCCACTTTCTGCCATCCAAAAGTGCTCTCAGCGGAAGCCTTTGGGTACACCTGAACTCCCTGGGGGAGCCTTTACGCAACCCCACACTCAACAGGACTCTGCGTCTTCACTCTTTCCTAACAACCCTAAACACAACCCTAACCGCAACAAGAAGCTGAACCCGAGTTAGACCCGAAAAAACACGTACGGTGCCACTTTCTGCCATCCAAAAGTGCTCTCAGCGGAAGCCTTTGGGTACACCTGAACTCCCTGGGGGAGCCTTTACGCAACCCCACACTCAACAGGACTCTGCGTCTTCACTCTTTCCTAACAACCCTAAACATAACCCTAACCGCAACAAGAAGCTGAACCCGAGTTAGACCCGAAAAAACACGTACGGTGCCACTTTCTGCCATCAAAAAGTGCTCTCAGCGGAAGCCTTTGGGTACACCTGAACTCCCTGGGGGAGCCTTTACGCAACCCCACACTCAACAGGACTCTGCGTCTTCACTCTTTCCTAACAACCCTAAACATAACCCTAACCGCAACAAGAAGCTCAACCCGAGTTAGACCCGAAAAAACACGTACGGTGCCACTTTCTGCCATCAAAAAGTGCTCTCAGCGGAAGCCTTTGGGTACACTTGAACTCCCTGGGGGAGCCTTTACGCAACCCCACACTCAACAGGACTCTGCGTCTTCACTCTTTCCTAACAACCCTAAACATAAGCCTAACCGCAACAAGAAGCTGAACCCGAGTTAGACCCGAAAAAACACGTACGGTGCCACTTTCTGCCATCAAAAAGTGCTCTCAGCGGAAGCCTTTGGGAACACCTGAACTCCCTGGGGGAGCCTTTACGCAACCCCACACTCAACAGGACTCTGCGTCTTCACTCTTTCCTAACAACCCTAAACATAACCCTAACCGCAACAAGAAGCTGAACCCGAGTTAGACCCGAAAAAACACGTACGGTGCCACTTTCTGCCATCCAAAAGTGCTCTCAGCGGAAGCCTTTGGGTACACCTGAACTCCCTGGGGGAGCCTTTACGCAACCCCACACTCAACAGGACTCTGCGTCTTCACTCTTTCCTAACAACCCTAAACATAACCCTAACCGCAACAAGAAGCTGAACCCGAGTTAGACCCGAAAAAACACGTACGGTGCCACTTTCTGCCATCAAAAAGTGCTCTCAGCGGAAGCCTTTGGGTACACCTGAACTCCCTGGGGGAGCCTTTACGCAACCCCACACTCAACAGGACTCTGCGTCTTCACTCTTTCCTAACAACCCTAAACATAACCCTAACCGCAACAAGAAGCTGAACCCGAGTTAGACCCGAAAAAACACGTACGGTGCCACTTTCTGCCATCAAAAAGTGCTCTCAGCGGAAGCCTTTGGGAACACCTGAACTCCCTGGGGGAGCCTTTACACAACCCCACACTCAACAGGACTCTGCGTCTTCACTCTTTCCTAACAACCCTAAACATAAGCCTAACCGGAACAAGAAGCTGAACCCGAGTTAGACCCGAAAAAACACGTACGGTGCCACTTTCTGCCATCAAAAAGTGCTCTCAGCGGAAGCCTTTGGGTACACCTGAACTCCCTGGGGGAGCCTTTACGCAACCCCACACTCAACAGGACTCTGCGTCTTCACTCTTTCCTAACAACCCTAAACATAACCCTAACCGCAACAAGAAGCTGAACCCGAGTTAGACCCGAAAAAACACGTACGGTGCCACTTTCTGCCATCCAAAAGTGCTCTCAGCGGAAGCCTTTGGGTACACCTGAACTCCCTGGGGGAGCCTTTACGCAACCCCACACTCAACAGGACTCTGCGTCTTCACTCTTTCCTAACAACCCTAAACATAACCCTAACCGCAACAAGAAGCTGAACCCGAGTTAGACCCGAAAAAACACGTACGGTGCCACTTTCTGCCATCAAAAAGTGCTCTCAGCGGAAGCCTTTGGGTACACCTGAACTCCCTGGGGGAGCCTTTACGCAACCCCACACTCAACAGGACTCTGCGTCTTCACTCTTTCCTAACAACCCTAAACATAACCCTAACCGCAACAAGAAGCTGAACCCGAGTTAGACCCAAAAAAACACGTACGGTGCCACTTTCTGCCATCCAAAAGTGCTCTCAGCGGAAGCCTTTGGGTACACCTGAACTCCCTGGGGGAGCCTTTACGCAACCCCACACTCAACAGGACTCTGCGTCTTCACTCTTTCCTAACAACCCTAAACATAACCCTAACCGCAACAAGAAGCTGAACCCGAGTTAGACCCGAAAAAACACGTACGGTGCCACTTTCTGCCATCAAAAAGTGCTCTCAGCGGAAGCCTTTGGGTACACCTGAACTCCCTGGGGGAGCCTTTACGCAACCCCGCACTCAACAGGACTCTGCGTCTTCACTCTTTCCTAACAACCCTAAACATAACCCTAACCGCAACAAGAAGCTGAACCCGAGTTAGACCCGAAAAAACACGTACGGTGCCACTTTCTGCCATCCAAAAGTGCTCTCAGCGGAAGCCTTTGGGTACACCTGAACTCCCTGGGGGAGCCTTTACGCAACCCCACACTCAACAGGACTCTGCGTCTTCACTCTTTCCTAACAACCCTAAACATAACCCTAACCGCAACAAGAAGCTGAACCCGAGTTAGACCCGAAAAAACACGTACGGTGCCACTTTCTGCCATCAAAAAGTGCTCTCAGCGGAAGCCTTTGGGTACACCTGAACTCCCTGGGGGAGCCTTTACGCAACCCCACACTCAACAGGACTCTGCGTCTTCACTCTTTCCTAACAACCCCAAACATAACCCTAACCGCAACAAGAAGCTGAACCCGAGTTAGACCCGAAAAAACACGTACGGTGCCACTTTCTGCCATCAAAAAGTGCTCTGAGCGGAAGCCTTTGGGTACACCTGAACTCCCTGGGGGAGCCTTTACGCAACCCCACACTCAACAGGACTCTGCGTCTTCACTCTTTCCTAACAACCCTAAACATAACCCTAACCGCAACAAGAAGCTCAACCCGAGTTAGACCCGAAAAAACACGTACGGTGCCACTTTCTGCCATCAAAAAGTGCTCTGAGCGGAAGCCTTTGGGTACACCTGAACTCCCTGGGGGAGCCTTTACGCAACCCCACACTCAACAGGACTCTGCGTCTTCACTCTTTCCTAACAACCCTAAACATAACCCTAACCGCAACAAGAAGCTCAACCCGAGTTAGACCCGAAAAAACACGTACGGTGCCACTTTCTGCCATCAAAAAGTGCTCTCAGCGGAAGCCTTTGGGTACACTTGAACTCCCTGGGGGAGCCTTTACGCAACCCCACACTCAACAGGACTCTGCGTCTTCACTCTTTCCTAACAACCCTAAACATAAGCCTAACCGCAACAAGAAGCTGAACCCGAGTTAGACCCGAAAAAACACGTACGGTGCCACTTTCTGCCATCAAAAAGTGCTCTCAGCGGAAGCCTTTGGGAACACCTGAACTCCCTGGGGGAGCCTTTACGCAACCCCACACTCAACAGGACTCTGCGTCTTCACTCTTTCCTAACAACCCTAAACATAACCCTAACCGCAACAAGAAGCTGAACCCGAGTTAGACCCGAAAAAACACGTACGGTGCCACTTTCTGCCATCCAAAAGTGCTCTCAGCGGAAGCCTTTGGGTACACCTGAACTCCCTGGGGGAGCCTTTACGCAACCCCACACTCAACAGGACTCTGCGTCTTCACTCTTTCCTAACAACCCTAAACATAACCCTAACCGCAACAAGAAGCTGAACCCGAGTTAGACCCGAAAAAACACGTACGGTGCCACTTTCTGCCATCAAAAAGTGCTCTCAGCGGAAGCCTTTGGGTACACCTGAACTCCCTGGGGGAGCCTTTACGCAACCCCGCACTCAACAGGACTCTGCGTCTTCACTCTTTCCTAACAACCCTAAACATAACCCTAACCGCAACAAGAAGCTGAACCCGAGTTAGACCCGAAAAAACACGTACGGTGCCACTTTCTGCCATCAAAAAGTGCTCTCAGCGGAAGCCTTTGGGTACACCTGAACTCCCTGGGGGAGCCTTTACGCAACCCCACACTCAACAGGACTCTGCGTCTTCACTCTTTCCTAACAACCCTAAACATAACCCTAACCGCAACAAGAAGCTGAACCCGAGTTAGACCCGAAAAAACACGTACGGTGCCACTTTCTGCCATCAAAAAGTGCTCTCAGCGGAAGCCTTTGGGTACACCTGAACTCCCTGGGGGAGCCTTTACGCAACCCCACACTCAACAGGACTCTGCGTCTTCACTCTTTCCTAACAACCCCAAACATAACCCTAACCGCAACAAGAAGCTGAACCCGAGTTAGACCCGAAAAAACACGTACGGTGCCACTTTCTGCCATCAAAAAGTGCTCTGAGCGGAAGCCTTTGGGTACACCTGAACTCCCTGGGGGAGCCTTTACGCAACCCCACACTCAACAGGACTCTGCGTCTTCACTCTTTCCTAACAACCCTAAACATAACCCTAACCGCAACAAGAAGCTGAACCCGAGTTAGACCCGAAAAAACACGTACGGTGCCACTTTCTGCCATCAAAAAGTGCTCTGAGCGGAAGCCTTTGGGTACACCTGAACTCCCTGGGGGAGCCTTTACGCAACCCCACACTCAACAGGACTCTGCGTCTTCACTCTTTCCTAACAACCCTAAACATAACCCTAACCGCAACAAGAAGCTCAACCCGAGTTAGACCCGAAAAAACACGTACGGTGCCACTTTCTGCCATCAAAAAGTGCTCTCAGCGGAAGCCTTTGGGTACACTTGAACTCCCTGGGGGAGCCTTTACGCAACCCCACACTCAACAGGACTCTGCGTCTTCACTCTTTCCTAACAACCCTAAACATAAGCCTAACCGCAACAAGAAGCTGAACCCGAGTTAGACCCGAAAAAACACGTACGGTGCCACTTTCTGCCATCAAAAAGTGCTCTCAGCGGAAGCCTTTGGGAACACCTGAACTCCCTGGGGGAGCCTTTACGCAACCCCACACTCAACAGGACTCTGCGTCTTCACTCTTTCCTAACAACCCTAAACATAACCCTAACCGCAACAAGAAGCTGAACCCGAGTTAGACCCGAAAAAACACGTACGGTGCCACTTTCTGCCATCCAAAAGTGCTCTCAGCGGAAGCCTTTGGGTACACCTGAACTCCCTGGGGGAGCCTTTACGCAACCCCACACTCAACAGGACTCTGCGTCTTCACTCTTTCCTAACAACCCTAAACATAACCCTAACCGCAACAAGAAGCTCAACCCGAGTTAGACCCGAAAAAACACGTACGGTGCCACTTTCTGCCATCAAAAAGTGCTCTCAGCGGAAGCCTTTGGGTACACCTGAACTCCCTGGGGGAGCCTTTACGCAACCCCACACTCAACAGGACTCTGCGTCTTCACTCTTTCCTAACAACCCTAAACATAACCCTAACCGCAACAAGAAGCTGAACCCGAGTTAGACCCGAAAAAACACGTACGGTGCCACTTTCTGCCATCCAAAAGTGCTCTCAGCGGAAGCCTTTGGGTACACCTGAACTCCCTGGGGGAGCCTTTACGCAACCCCACACTCAACAGGACTCTGCGTCTTCACTCCTTCCTAACAACCCTAAACATAACCCTAACCGCAACAAGAAGCTGAACCCGAGTTAGACCCGAAAAAACACGTACGGTGCCACTTTCTGCCATCAAAAAGTGCTCTCAGCGGAAGCCTTTGGGTACACCTGAACTCCCTGGGGGAGCCTTTACGCAACCCCACACTCAACAGGACTCTGCGTCTTCACTCTTTCCTAACAACCCTAAACATAACCCTAACCGCAACAAGAAGCTCAACCCGAGTTAGACCCGAAAAAACACGTACGGTGCCACTTTCTGCCATCAAAAAGTGCTCTCAGCGGAAGCCTTTGGGTACACCTGAACTCCCTGGGGGAGTCTTTACGCAACCCCACACTCAACAGGACTCTGCGTTTTCACTCTTTCCTAACAACCCTAAACATAAGCCTAACCGGAAGAAGAAGCTGAACCCGAGTTAGACCCGAAAAAACACGTACGGTGCCACTTTCTGCCATCCAAAAGTGCTCTCAGCGGAAGCCTTTGGGTACACCTGAACTCCCTGGGGGAGCCTTTACGCAACCCCACACTCAACAGGACTCTGCGTCTTCACTCTTTCCTAACAACCCTAAACACAACCCTAACCGCAACAAGAAGCTGAACCCGAGTTAGACCCGAAAAAACACGTACGGTGCCACTTTCTGCCATCCAAAAGTGCTCTCAGCGGAAGCCTTTGGGTACACCTGAACTCCCTGGGGGAGCCTTTACGCAACCCCACACTCAACAGGACTCTGCGTCTTCACTCTTTCCTAACAACCCTAAACATAACCCTAACCGCAACAAGAAGCTGAACCCGAGTTAGACCCGAAAAAACACGTACGGTGCCACTTTCTGCCATCAAAAAGTGCTCTCAGCGGAAGCCTTTGGGTACACCTGAACTCCCTGGGGGAGCCTTTACGCAACCCCACACTCAACAGGACTCTGCGTCTTCACTCTTTCCTAACAACCCTAAACATAACCCTAACCGCAACAAGAAGCTCAACCCGAGTTAGACCCGAAAAAACACGTACGGTGCCACTTTCTGCCATCAAAAAGTGCTCTCAGCGGAAGCCTTTGGGTACACTTGAACTCCCTGGGGGAGCCTTTACGCAACCCCACACTCAACAGGACTCTGCGTCTTCACTCTTTCCTAACAACCCTAAACATAAGCCTAACCGCAACAAGAAGCTGAACCCGAGTTAGACCCGAAAAAACACGTACGGTGCCACTTTCTGCCATCAAAAAGTGCTCTCAGCGGAAGCCTTTGGGAACACCTGAACTCCCTGGGGGAGCCTTTACGCAACCCCACACTCAACAGGACTCTGCGTCTTCACTCTTTCCTAACAACCCTAAACATAACCCTAACCGCAACAAGAAGCTGAACCCGAGTTAGACCCGAAAAAACACGTACGGTGCCACTTTCTGCCATCCAAAAGTGCTCTCAGCGGAAGCCTTTGGGTACACCTGAACTCCCTGGGGGAGCCTTTACGCAACCCCACACTCAACAGGACTCTGCGTCTTCACTCTTTCCTAACAACCCTAAACATAACCCTAACCGCAACAAGAAGCTGAACCCGAGTTAGACCCGAAAAAACACGTACGGTGCCACTTTCTGCCATCAAAAAGTGCTCTCAGCGGAAGCCTTTGGGAACACCTGAACTCCCTGGGGGAGCCTTTACACAACCCCACACTCAACAGGACTCTGCGTCTTCACTCTTTCCTAACAACCCTAAACATAAGCCTAACCGGAACAAGAAGCTGAACCCGAGTTAGACCCGAAAAAACACGTACGGTGCCACTTTCTGCCATCCAAAAGTGCTCTCAGCGGAAGCCTTTGGGTACACCTGAACTCCCTGGGGGAGCCTTTACGCAACCCCACACTCAACAGGACTCTGCGTCTTCACTCTTTCCTAACAACCCTAAACATAACCCTAACCGCAACAAGAAGCTGAACCCGAGTTAGACCCGAAAAAACACGTACGGTGCCACTTTCTGCCATCCAAAAGTGCTCTGAGCGGAAGCCTTTGGGTACACCTGAACTCCCTGGGGGAGCCTTTACGCAACCCCACACTCAACAGGACTCTGCGTCTTCACTCTTTCCTAACAACCCTAAACATAACCCTAACCGCAACAAGAAGCTGAACCCGAGTTAGACCCGAAAAAACACGTACGGTGCCACTTTCTGCCATCAAAAAGTGCTCTCAGCGGAAGCCTTTGGGTACACCTGAACTCCCTGGGGGAGCCTTTACGCAACCCCACACTCAACAGGACTCTGCGTCTTCACTCTTTCCTAACAACCCTAAACATAACCCTAACCGCAACAAGAAGCTGAACCCGAGTTAGACCCAAAAAAACACGTACGGTGCCACTTTCTGCCATCCAAAAGTGCTCTCAGCGGAAGCCTTTGGGTACACCTGAACTCCCTGGGGGAGCCTTTACGCAACCCCACACTCAACAGGACTCTGCGTCTTCACTCTTTCCTAACAACCCTAAACATAACCCTAACCGCAACAAGAAGCTGAACCCGAGTTAGACCCGAAAAAACACGTACGGTGCCACTTTCTGCCATCAAAAAGTGCTCTCAGCGGAAGCCTTTGGGTACACCTGAACTCCCTGGGGGAGCCTTTACGCAACCCCGCACTCAACAGGACTCTGCGTCTTCACTCTTTCCTAACAACCCTAAACATAACCCTAACCGCAACAAGAAGCTGAACCCGAGTTAGACCCGAAAAAACACGTACGGTGCCACTTTCTGCCATCAAAAAGTGCTCTCAGCGGAAGCCTTTGGGAACACCTGAACTCCCTGGGGGAGCCTTTACGCAACCCCACACTCAACAGGACTCTGCGTCTTCACTCTTTCCTAACAACCCTAAACATAACCCTAACCGCAACAAGAAGCTGAACCCGAGTTAGACCCGAAAAAACACGTACGGTGCCACTTTCTGCCATCAAAAAGTGCTCTCAGCGGAAGCCTTTGGGTACACCTGAACTCCCTGGGGGAGCCTTTACGCAACCCCACACTCAACAGGACTCTGCGTCTTCACTCTTTCCTAACAACCCTAAACATAACCCTAACCGCAACAAGAAGCTCAACCCGAGTTAGACCCGAAAAAACACGTACGGTGCCACTTTCTGCCATCAAAAAGTGCTCTCAGCGGAAGCCTTTGGGTACACCTGAACTCCCTGGGGGAGCCTTTACGCAACCCCACACTCAACAGGACTCTGCGTCTTCACTCTTTCCTAACAACCCTAAACATAACCTAACCGGAACAAGAAGCTGAACCCGAGTTAGACCCAAAAAAACATGTACGGTGCCACTTTCTGCCATCCAAAAGTGCTCTCAGCGGAAGCCTTTGGGTACACCTGAACTCCCTGGGGGAGCCTTTACGCAACCCCACACTCAACAGGACTCTGTGTCTTCACTCTTTCCTAACAACCCTAAACATAACCCTAACCGCAACAAGAAGCTGAACCCGAGTTAGACCCGAAAAAACACGTACGGTGCCACTTTCTGCCATCAAAAAGTGCTCTCAGCGGAAGCCTTTGGGTACACCTGAACTCCCTGGGGGAGCCTTTACGCAACCCCACACTCAACAGGACTCTGCGTCTTCACTCTTTCCTAACAACCCTAAACATAACCCTAACCGCAACAAGAAGCTCAACCCGAGTTAGACCCGAAAAAACACGTACGGTGCCACTTTCTGCCATCAAAAAGTGCTCTCAGCGGAAGCCTTTGGGTACACCTGAACTCCCTGGGGGAGCCTTTACGCAACCCCGCACTCAACAGGACTCTGCGTCTTCACTCTTTCCTTACAACCCTAAACATAACCCTAACCGCAACAAGAAGCTGAACCCGAGTTAGACCCGAAAAAACACGTACGGTGCCACTTTCTGCCATCAAAAAGTGCTCTCAGCGGAAGCCTTTGGGTACGCCTGAACTCCCTGGGGGAGCCTTTACGCAACCCCACACTCAACAGGACTCTGCGTCTTCACTCTTTCCTAACAACCCTAAACATAACCCTAACCGCAACAAGAAGCTGAACCCGAGTTAGACCCGAAAAAACACGTACGGTGCCACTTTCTGCCATCAAAAAGTGCTCTGAGCGGAAGCCTTTGGGTACACCTGAACTCCCTGGGGGAGCCTTTACGCAACCCCACACTCAACAGGACTCTGCGTCTTCACTCTTTCCTAACAACCCTAAACATAACCCTAACCGCAACAAGAAGCTGAACCCGAGTTAGACCCGAAAAAACACGTACGGTGCCACTTTCTGCCATCAAAAAGTGCTCTCAGCGGAAGCCTTTGGGTACACCTGAACTCCCTGGGGGAGCCTTTACGCAACCCCACACTCAACAGGACTCTGCGTCTTCACTCTTTCCTAACAACCCTAAACATAACCCTAACCGCAACAAGAAGCTGAACCCGAGTTAGACCCGAAAAAACACGTACGGTGCCACTTTCTGCCATCAAAAAGTGCTCTCAGCGGAAGCCTTTGGGTACACCTGAACTCCCTGGGGGAGCCTTTACGCAACCCCACACTCAACAGGACTCTGCGTCTTCACTCTTTCCTAACAACCCTAAACATAACCCTAACCGCAACAAGAAGCTGAACCCGAGTTAGACCCGAAAAAACACGTACGGTGCCACTTTCTGCCATCAAAAAGTGCTCTCAGCGGAAGCCTTTGGGTACACCTGAACTCCCTGGGGGAGCCTTTACGCAACCCCACACTCAACAGGACTCTGCGTCTTCACTCTTTCCTAACAACCCTAAACATAACCCTAACCGCAACAAGAAGCTGAACCCGAGTTAGACCCGAAAAAACACGTACTGTGCCACTTTCTGCCATCAAAAAGTGCTCTCAGCGGAAGCCTTTGGGTACACCTGAACTCCCTGGGGGAGCCTTTACGCAACCCCACACTCAACAGGACTCTGCGTCTTCACTCTTTCCTAACAACCCTAAACATAACCCTAACCGCAACAAGAAGCTGAACCCGAGTTAGACCCGAAAAAACACGTACGGTGCCACTTTCTGCCATCAAAAAGTGCTCTCAGCGGAAGCCTTTGGGTACACCTGAACTCCCTGGGGGAGCCTTTACGCAACCCCACACTCAACAGGACTCTGCGTCTTCACTCTTTCCTAACAACCCTAAACATAACCCTAACCGCAACAAGAAGCTGAACCCGAGTTAGACCCGAAAAAACACGTACGGTGCCACTTTCTGCCATCAAAAAGTGCTCTCAGCGGAAGCCTTTGGGTACACGTGAACTCCCTGGGGGAGCCTTTACGCAACCCCACACTCAACAGGACTCTGCGTCTTCACTCTTTCCTAACAACCCTAAACATAACCCTAACCGCAACAAGAAGCTGAACCCGAGTTAGACCCGAAAAAACACGTACGGTGCCACTTTCTGCCATCCAAAAGTGCTCTCAGCGGAAGCCTTTGGGTACACCTGAACTCCCTGGGGGAGCCTTTACGCAACCCCACACTCAACAGGACTCTGCGTCTTCACTCTTTCCTAACAACCCTAAACATAACCCTAACCGCAACAAGAAGCTGAACCCGAGTTAGACCCGAAAAAACACGTACGGTGCCACTTTCTGCCATCAAAAAGTGCTCTCAGCGGAAGCCTTTGGGTACACCTGAACTCCCTGGGGGAGCCTTTACGCAACCCCACACTCAACAGGACTCTGCGTCTTCACTCTTTCCTAACAACCCTAAACATAACCCTAACCGCAACAAGAAGCTCAACCCGAGTTAGACCCGAAAAAACACGTACGGTGCCACTTTCTGCCATCAAAAAGTGCTCTCAGCGGAAGCCTTTGGGTACACCTGAACTCCCTGGGGGAGCCTTTACGCAACCCCACACTCAACAGGACTCTGCGTCTTCACTCTTTCCTAACAACCCTAAACATAACCCTAACCGCAACAAGAAGCTGAACCCGAGTTAGACCCGAAAAAACACGTACGGTGCCACTTTCTGCCATCAAAAAGTGCTCTCAGCGGAAGCCTTTGGGTACACCTGAACTCCCTGGGGGAGCCTTTACGCAACCCCACACTCAACAGGACTCTGCGTCTTCGCTCTTTCCTAACAACCCTAAACATAACCCTAACCGCAACAAGAAGCTGAACCCGAGTTAGACCCGAAAAAACACGTACGTTGCCACTTTCTGCCATCAAAAAGTGCTCTCAGCGGAAGCCTTTGGGTACACCTGAACTCCCTGGGGGAGCCTTTACGCAACCCCACACTCAACAGGACTCTGCGTCTTCACTCTTTCCTAACAACCCTAAACATAACCCTAACCGCAACAAGAAGCTGAACCCGAGTTAGACCCGAAAAAACACGTACGGTGCCACTTTCTGCCATCCAAAAGTGCTCTCAGCGGAAGCCTTTGGGTACACCTGAACTCCCTGGGGGAGCCTTTACACAACCCCACACTCAACAGGACTCTGCGTCTTCACTCTTTCCTAACAACCCTAAACATAACCCTAACCGCAACAAGAAGCTGAACCCGAGTTAGACCCGAAAAAACACGTACGGTGCCACTTTCTGCAATCAAAAAGTGCTCTCAGCGGAAGCCTTTGGGTACACGTGAACTCCCTGGGGGAGCCTTTACGCAACCCCACACTCAACAGGACTCTGCGTCTTCACTCTTTCCTAACAACCCTAAACATAACCCTAACCGCAACAAGAAGCTGAACCCGAGTTAGACCCGAAAAAACACGTACGGTGCCACTTTCTGTCATCAAAAAGTGCTCTGAGCGGAAGCCTTTGGGTACACCTGAACTCCCTGGGGGAGCCTTTACGCAACCCCACACTCAACAGGACTCTGCGTCTTCACTCTTTCCTAACAACCCTAAACATAACCCTAACCGCAACAAGAAGCTGAACCCGAGTTAGACCCGAAAAAACACGTACGGTGCCACTTTCTGCCATCAAAAAGTGCTCTCAGCGGAAGCCTTTGGGTACACCTGAACTCCCTGGGGGAGCCTTTACGCAACCCCACACTCAACAGGACTCTGCGTCTTCACTCTTTCCTAACAACCCTAAACATAACCCTAACCGCAACAAGAAGCTGAACCCGAGTTAGACCTGAAAAAACACGTACGGTGCCACTTTCTGCCATCCAAAAGTGCTCTCAGCGGAAGCCTTTGGGTACACCTGAACTCCCTGGGGGAGCCTTTACGCAACCCCACACTCAACAGGACTCTGCGTCTTCGCTCTTTCCTAACAACCCTAAACATAACCCTAACCGAAACAAGAAGCTGAACCCGAGTTAGACCCGAAAAAACACGTACGGTGCCACTTTCTGCCATCAAAAAGTGCTCTCAGCGGAAGCCTTTGGGTACACCTGAACTCCCTGGGGGAGCCTTTACGCAACCCCACACTCAACAGGACTCTGCGTCTTCACTCTTTCCTAACAACCCTAAACATAACCCTAACCGCAACAAGAAGCTGAACCCGAGTTAGACCCGAAAAAACACGTACGGTGCCACTTTCTGCCATCAAAAAGTGCTCTCAGCGGAAGCCTTTGGGTACATCTGAACTCCCTGGGGGAGCCTTTACACAACCCCACACTCAACAGGACTCTGCGTCTTCACTCTTTCCTAACAACCCTAAACATAACCCTAACCGCAACAAGAAGCTGAACCCGAGTTAGACCCGAAAAAACACGTACGGTGCCACTTTCTGCAATCAAAAAGTGCTCTCAGCGGAAGCCTTTGGGTACACGTGAACTCCCTGGGGGAGCCTTTACGCAACCCCACACTCAACAGGACTCTGCGTCTTCACTCTTTCCTAACAACCCTAAACATAACCCTAACCGCAACAAGAAGCTGAACCCGAGTTAGACCCGAAAAAACACGTACGGTGCCACTTTCTGCCATCAAAAAGTGCTCTGAGCGGAAGCCTTTGGGTACACCTGAACTCCCTGGGGGAGCCTTTACGCAACCCCACACTCAACAGGACTCTGCGTCTTCACTCTTTCCTAACAACCCTAAACATAACCCTAACCGCAACAAGAAGCTGAACCCGAGTTAGACCCGAAAAAACACGTACGGTGCCACTTTCTGCCATCAAAAAGTGCTCTCAGCGGAAGCCTTTGGGTACACCTGAACTCCCTGGGGGAGCCTTTACGCAACCCCACACTCAACAGGACTCTGCGTCTTCACTCTTTCCTAACAACCCTAAACATAAGCCTAACCGGAACAAGAAGCTGAACCCGAGTTAGACCCGAAAAAACACGTACGGTGCCACTTTCTGCCATCCAAAAGTGCTCTCAGCGGAAGCCTTTGGGTACACCTGAACTCCCTGGGGGAGCCTTTACGCAACCCCACACTCAACAGGACTCTGCGTCTTCGCTCTTTCCTAACAACCCTAAACATAACCCTAACCGCAACAAGAAGCTGAACCCGAGTTAGACCCGAAAAAACACGTACGGTGCCACTTTCTGCCATCCAAAAGTGCTCTCAGCGGAAGCCTTTGGGTACACCTGAACTCCCTGGGGGAGCCTTTACGCAACCCCACACTCAACAGGACTCTGCGTCTTCGCTCTTTCCTAACAACCCTAAACATAACCCTAACCGCAACAAGAAGCTGAACCCGAGTTAGACCCGAAAAAACACGTACGGTGCCACTTTCTACCATCAAAAAGTGCTCTCAGCGGAAGCCTTTGGGTACACCTGAACTCCCTGGGGGAGCCTTTACGCAACCCCACACTCAACAGGACTCTGCGTCTTCACTCTTTCCTAACAACCCTAAACATAACCCTAACCGCAACAAGAAGCTGAACCCGAGTTAGACCCGAAAAAACACGTACGATGCCACTTTCTGCCATCAAAAAGTGCTCTCAGCGGAAGCCTTTGGGTACACCTGAACTCCCTGGGGGAGCCTTTATGCAACCGCACACTCAACAGGACTCTGCGTCTTCCCTCTTTCCTAACAACCCTAAACATAACCCTAACCGCAACAAGAAGCTGAACCCGAGTTAGACCCGAAAAAACACGTACGGTGCCACTTTCTGCCATCAAAAAGTGCTCTCAGCGGAAGCCTTTGGGTACACCTGAACTCCCTGGGGGAGCCTTTACGCAACCCCACACTCAACAGGACTCTGCGTCTTCACTCTTTCCTAACAACCCTAAACATAAGCCTAACCGCAACAAGAAGCTGAACCCGAGTTAGACCCGAAAAAACACGTACGGTGCCACTTTCTGCCATCAAAAAGTGCTCTCAGCGGAAGCCTTTGGGTACACCTGAACTCCCTGGGGGAGCCTTTACGCAACCCCACACTCAACAGGACTCTGCGTCTTCACTCTTTCCTAACAACCCTAAACATAACCCTAACCGCAACAAGAAGCTGAACCCGAGTTAGACCCGAAAAAACACGTACGGTGCCACTTTCTGCCATCAAAAAGTGCTCTCAGCGGAAGCCTTTGGGTACACCTGAACTCCCTGGGGGAGCCTTTACGCAACCCCACACTCAACAGGACTCTGCGTCTTCACTCTTTCCTAACAACCCTAAACATAACCCTAACCGCAACAAGAAGCTGAACCCGAGTTAGACCCGAAAAAACACGTACGGTGCCACTTTCTGCCATCAAAAAGTGCTCTCAGCGGAAGCCTTTGGGAACACCTGAACTCCCTGGGGGAGCCTTTACGCAACCCCACACTCAACAGGACTCTGCGTCTTCACTCTTTCCTAACAACCCTAAACATAAGCCTAACCGGAACAAGAAGCTCAACCCGAGTTAGACCCGAAAAAACACGTACGGTGCCACTTTCTGCCATCAAAAAGTGCTCTCAGCGGAAGCCTTTGGGTACACCTGAACTCCCTGGGGGAGCCTTTACGCAACCCCACACTCAACAGGACTCTGCGTCTTCGCTCTTTCCTAACAACCCTAAACATAACCCTAACCGCAACAAGAAGCTGAACCCGAGTTAGACCCGAAAAAACACGTACGGTGCCACTTTCTGCCATCCAAAAGTGCTCTCAGCGGAAGCCTTTGGGTACACCTGAACTCCCTGGGGGAGCCTTTACGCAACCCCACACTCAACAGGACTCTGCGTCTTCGCTCTTTCCTAACAACCCTAAACATAACCCTAACCGCAACAAGAAGCTGAACCCGAGTTAGACCCGAAAAAACACGTACGGTGCCACTTTCTGCCATCAAAAAGTGCTCTCAGCGGAAGCCTTTGGGTACACCTGAACTCCCTGGGGGAGCCTTTACGCAACCCCACACTCAACAGGACTCTGCGTCTTCGCTCTTTCCTAACAACCCTAAACATAACCCTAACCGCAACAAGAAGCTGAACCCGAGTTAGACCCGAAAAAACACGTACGGTGCCACTTTCTGCCATCCAAAAGTGCTCTCAGCGGAAGCCTTTGGGTACACCTGAACTCCCTGGGGGAGCCTTTACGCAACCCCACACTCAACAGGACTCTGCGTCTTCGCTCTTTCCTAACAACCCTAAACATAACCCTAACCGCAACAAGAAGCTGAACCCGAGTTAGACCCGAAAAAACACGTACGGTGCCACTTTCTACCATCCAAAAGTGCTCTCAGCGGAAGCCTTTGGGTACACCTGAACTCCCTGGGGGAGCCTTTACGCAACCCCACACTCAACAGGACTCTGCGTCTTCACTCTTTCCTAACAACCCTAAACATAACCCTAACCGCAACAAGAAGCTCAACCCGAGTTAGACCCGAAAAAACACGTACGGTGCCACTTTCTGCCATCAAAAAGTGCTCTCAGCGGAAGCCTTTGGGTACACCTGAACTCCCTGGGGGAGCCTTTACGCAACCCCACACTCAACAGGACTCTGCGTCTTCACTCTTTCCTAACAACCCTAAACATAACCCTAACCGCAACAAGAAGCTGAACCCGAGTTAGACCCGAAAAAACACGTACGGTGCCACTTTCTGCCATCAAAAAGTGCTCTCAGCGGAAGCCTTTGGGTACACCTGAACTCCCTGGGGGAGCCTTTACGCAACCCCACACTCAACAGGACTCTGCGTCTTCACGCTTTCCTAACAACCCTAAACATAACCCTAACCGCAACAAGAAGCTGAACCCGAGTTAGACCCGAAAAAACACGTACGGTGCCACTTTCTGCCATCAAAAAGTGCTCTCAGCGGAAGCCTTTGGGTACACCTGAACTCCCTGGGGGAGCCTTTACGCAACCCCACACTCAACAGGACTCTGCGTCTTCACTCTTTCCTAACAACCCTAAACATAACCCTAACCGCAACAAGAAGCTCAACCCGAGTTAGACCCGAAAAAACACGTACGGTGCCACTTTCTGCCATCAAAAAGTGCTCTCAGCGGAAGCCTTTGGGAACACCTGAACTCCCTGGGGGAGCCTGTACACAACCCCACACTCAACAGGACTCTGCGTCTTCACTCTTTCCTAACAACCCTAAACATAAGCCTAACCGGAACAAGAAGCTCAACCCGAGTTAGACCCGAAAAAACACGTACGGTGCCACTTTCTGCCATCAAAAAGTGCTCTCAGCGGAAGCCTTTGGGTACACCTGAACTCCCTGGGGGAGCCTTTACGCAACCCCACACTCAACAGGACTCTGCGTCTTCACTCTTTCCTAACAACCCTAAACATAACCCTAACCGCAACAAGAAGCTGAACCCGAGTTAGACCCGAAAAAACACGTACGGTGCCACTTTCTGCCATCAAAAAGTGCTCTCAGCGGAAGCCTTTGGGTACACCTGAACTCCCTGGGGGAGCCTTTACGCAACTCCACACTCAACAGGACTCTGCGTCTTCACTCTTTCCTAACAACCCTAAACATAACCCTAACCGCAACAAGAAGCTGAACACGAGTTAGACCCGAAAAAACACGTACGGTGCCACTTTCTGCCATCAAAAAGTGCTCTCAGCGGAAGCCTTTGGGTACACCTGAACTCCCTGGGGGAGCCTTTACGCAACCCCACACTCAACAGGACTCTGCGTCTTCACTCTTTCCTAACAACCCTAAACATAACCCTAACCGCAACAAGAAGCTGAACCCGAGTTAGACCCGAAAAAACACGTACGGTGCCACTTTCTGCCATCAAAAAGTGCTCTCAGTGGAAGCCTTTGGGTACACCTGAACTCCCTGGGGGAGCCTTTACGCAACCCCACACTCAACAGGACTCTGCGTCTTCACTCTTTCCTAACAACCCTAAACATAACCCTAACCGCAACAAGAAGCTGAACCCGAGTTAGACCCGAAAAAACACGTACGGTGCCACTTTCTGCCATCCAAAAGTGCTCTCAGCGGAAGCCTTTGGGTACACCTGAACTCCCTGGGGGAGCCTTTACGCAACCCCACACTCAACAGGACTCTGCGTCTTCACTCTTTCCTAACAACCCTAAACATAACCCTAACCGCAACAAGAAGCTGAACCCGAGTTAGACCCGAAAAAACACGTACGGTGCCACTTTCTGCCATCAAAAAGTGCTCTCAGCGGAAGCCTTTGGGTACACCTGAACTCCCTGGGGGAGCCTTTACGCAACTCCACACTCAACAGGACTCTGCGTCTTCACTCTTTCCTAACAACCCTAAACATAACCCTAACCGCAACAAGAAGCTGAACACGAGTTAGACCCGAAAAAACACGTACGGTGCCACTTTCTGCCATCAAAAAGTGCTCTCAGCGGAAGCCTTTGGGTACACCTGAACTCCCTGGGGGAGCCTTTACGCAACCCCACACTCAACAGGACTCTGCGTCTTCACTCTTTCCTAACAACCCTAAACATAACCCTAACCGCAACAAGAAGCTGAACCCGAGTTAGACCCGAAAAAACACGTACGGTGCCACTTTCTGCCATCAAAAAGTGCTCTCAGTGGAAGCCTTTGGGTACACCTGAACTCCCTGGGGGAGCCTTTACGCAACCCCACACTCAACAGGACTCTGCGTCTTCACTCTTTCCTAACAACCCTAAACATAACCCTAACCGCAACAAGAAGCTGAACCCGAGTTAGACCCGAAAAAACACGTACGGTGCCACTTTCTGCCATCAAAAAGTGCTCTCAGCGGAAGCCTTTGGGTACACCTGAACTCCCTGGGGGAGCCTTTACGCAACCCCACACTCAACAGGACTCTGCGTCTTCACTCTTTCCTAACAACCCTAAACATAACCCTAACCGCAACAAGAAGCTCAACCCGAGTTAGACCCGAAAAAACACGTACGGTGCCACTTTCTGCCATCAAAAAGTGCTCTCAGCGGAAGCCTTTGGGAACACCTGAACTCCCTGGGGGAGCCTTTACACAACCCCACACTCAACAGGACTCTGCGTCTTCACTCTTTCCTAACAACCCTAAACATAAGCCTAACCGGAACAAGAAGCTCAACCCGAGTTAGACCCGAAAAAACACGTACGGTGCCACTTTTTGCCATCAAAAAGTGCTCTCAGCCGAAGCCTTTGGGTACACCTGAACTCCCTGGGGGAGCCTTTACGCAACCCCACACTCAACAGGACTCTGCGTCTTCACTCTTTCCTAACAACCCTAAACATAACCCTAACCGCAACAAGAAGCTGAACCCGAGTTAGACCCGAAAAAACACGTACGGTGCCACTTTCTGCCATCAAAAAGTGCTCTCAGCGGAAGCCTTTGGGTACACCTGAACTCCCTGGGGGAGCCTTTACGCAACTCCACACTCAACAGGACTCTGCGTCTTCACTCTTTCCTAACAACCCTAAACATAACCCTAACCGCAACAAGAAGCTGAACACGAGTTAGACCCGAAAAAACACGTACGGTGCCACTTTCTGCCATCAAAAAGTGCTCTCAGCGGAAGCCTTTGGGTACACCTGAACTCCCTGGGGGAGCCTTTACGCAACCCCACACTCAACAGGACTCTGCGTCTTCACTCTTTCCTAACAACCCTAAACATAACCCTAACCGCAACAAGAAGCTGAACCCGAGTTAGACCCGAAAAAACACGTACGGTGCCACTTTCTGCCATCAAAAAGTGCTCTCAGCGGAAGCCTTTGGGTACACCTGAACTCCCTGGGGGAGCCTTTACGCAACCCCACACTCAACAGGACTCTG